>NW_009699372.1:0-33642 GCF_000703405.1 Apaloderma vittatum | reverse complement strand
TGCTGTTGAAGCAGGGGAGTGGTGCTGAGCAGGCCGGAGGCGGGGGTCGGGATGGGAATAGCCTAGACGGAAACCAGGCGAGTGCAACAGAAGACGACTGCGTTGCCGAGCTCCTGCTTTCCTGGCTACTGGGGGACCTGGAGCGATTCTCTGCCTTTTGTATTTCACTTCCAGGCTCTCTTCTCGCCTCCCTAGTTGGTCACTATTGCCAGTTAAACAGGCCTTATTTGGACCTCTTAACCAGCTGGGGAAGCCAATTGCTCTACGACCCCTTACAAGGACAGTGGGTTAAAAGTTGTCTTGACAAAACTGAATTGTCCTGGGAGGAGCTGAGGGAGCGCTTCAGCTGCCTCTGTCGGGGATCTGCACTACTCAGGGGACAGACCCAAGCTGCTCTGAAACTCCTGAAGGCACGGGATGGAGACTTTAAAGTCTGTGGTATAAGTGTGTGGACTGATTTACTGATGGAAATAGAGGAATGTCTGAGGAAGGAAGCAGAGCACTAGTGCGTGAACACAAAAGCAAGGCGAAAACTTATGAAATCCAGCAGATCTGCTTAACTCTTTTGTATGAATGGCAAGAAAACCATATGTCACTTTGCGCTGAAAACCAAGCATTGTTATGACTGCTGATCACACTGTTTCTGACTGCGTATGAAATCTGCCACGGAGGGACCTCGTGCTTTCTTTTAATTGCATTGTCAGTTCTGGTCACCACAGCAAATGTCTTCCCTTTCAGTACTTACTTCTCACCTAATAAAATTAAGAAAATGCTTTTTGTTTCAAATATAGAATAGTTTTCTGTTAGAAAATATTACGATTCAGATATGGTTGTAGTAGTCATGTCTTTTAACTACTGGAGGCGGACCAAAACCTCAAAGGGAAGATGGAGTTTCGAAGTTGAGGGTTAATTTGACTGTCTTCATTGGGCTGTTGGCTCTGGTGGCCACTTTCATGCTTCTATAGCTCCTCCACATGACTTAGCCCCTGGGTCTAGGTGAAAGTGTGAGGAAGCCAACTGGAAAACTTCCTGAGAAGTTCTAAAATTAGAAGAGTTTATTAGTTGCTGTATTATGATAATATGCAAGTATTTCCTAGGAATATTGCAGTAAAATGTAGGTTATTCTGTGTGGTTTTCTTTCCTCTTCTGTTACATAGTTTGTTACATAATTTTAATTTTTGTTTTATGGAACAGAAAAGTGACTGGACAACTAACTTTATTAGATGACAATTTTTAATTTATTTTTTTTATGTTTAGTCAGTTTCTGTGAACAAAACCTGATCAGGGTAGTTTCTCACCTTATGACTGTCACTAAAATGAACAGTGTAAGGCAGATGTAACATGTTCATGTATATTTAACTCCATAAGCTAATATTACAAAAAGTGAGCAATGTCATAAGAAAACACTCAAAGGGGAAATGTGTGTGAGTACTGCAAAAAGAGGTCCTCTTTAGTCTTTTGTGTGGAGTACCTGTCAAAGGGTTCCTGTAGCCCATATCAGAGTTTCAAGGTCAGCTGAGACATCTCTCTTTCTTATGTTGGTGAAGTCCCTTTAAGAAGGGTTAGAAGGTTCTTCACTTCTGCTTGTAAGCTTAAAAAAGCAACCAAACAGTAATAAGTATAAACTGGATTGAAGCTAATTAGAGTAATAGTCTGTATTACAATATTAAACAGTGCATAAAACTATGACGGATATTTCTGTACCACAAAACTGGAATGGGGAGTATTCTATGATTTTGAAATGAACAGCCATTACAAAGGGATGAAAAGAAATAAAGCCTATTCTAACTTGTATGGAAATAATTAAAGATATACCTAAGTTCATATTCTTTCTTCTAAAACAAAAGAGATGCTCAAGGGTAACACACCTTAACTCTTTAGAAGGACATGCTGCTTATCTATCAAAAAATAAGACTTTTCCTTGGATCTCTTGCCACAGCATGTCAGTGAAGCGATGTAGTTACGAAGATTCTAGAAGTTACAGCTGTGGCAGTTGTCTTGCTCTTTCTTAAACAGTATTGTTCCCCCTTTTTGGAACTTTTGGTAGTGGTCAGTATTAGAAGACAGCACCCTGTCAGTGGACCTCAGAACTGAGTCAGTACTTCTGTGACATCAAAAGGAACATGAATGCTGCCTATAAGCATTTAAAACTGCTTAGAAGTATAAAGCATGAAGTTTGAACTTTAGGATGTCTAGCCACAGTTCCCTGCATTCTGTAGTTTTGGCATTTGGTGTGGAAACTCTGCACTTGAGCTTGCTCTTAATGCTTTTAACAGGCGTAAGTTTTTCTTGTCTGTTAGAATAATTTTTGCTGTCAGAGGTTCCTGATGAATGATAGACCCAAAGATACTAGTCAAAGTCGTTCCCTTCTCCTCGGCTGTATGCTAAGGTTGAATATCAAATGTTGAGATGATGTTATAAATGTTATAGTAACAAAGCAAGCTTTATCAGTGCTCTTTCTGCCTGGAGATCTAATGGGAGAAATTGGGCAGAAGCTGCTAGCATTCCCTCTTTTAGAAAGGGATAATTGATCTTCAACTGTTTAAAAACTTACTGTTCCTAGGTAGCTAAGTCTCTGACAATTTTCAGTGAGAGTTGAGTCTTATTTTTGCTTGTCAGGGTAGATATGTTTCCTAATGTACTCAGCACATTAATGATGAGGTAAGTCTCTTAGCAGCTTTTAACTATTTCTAGGATAAATCTGATGCTTTTAGGTAGTTCGTGCTTGTGCTATTTTAAGTCTTGTTTTTTGATAAACTTAAGCATTCTCTTATAAAATTCAGTTCACGAAGAGAGATGTCTTCTTTCCAAGTAATTTGTTATTACATGTTTCACTAGCTAAGGGCAACCACAGAATCTTCTACAGGAGTAACTAGAAAGTAGTAGGCCCTTCAGTGTGCCTTTATTAAACTGAAATAATCAAGGAAAGGCAGGCAAGAGATGGGACCATGTACACCTGATTTCCAACTCTGTTCCCTGTACAGGAAACCTGGATAGTAAAAGGTAGTTTAGCCTCAGTGAGACAGAAGCACCTGGTTATAGCAGTTTCACAAAAATGTTCCAGTCTGGCCCAAATACATTATAAAGAAGTGCCAGATCCATGATTACCGAATTCCAAAATCCATATAGCATTTATTGAACTAAATGCAGCAGTCCACATGCCCTATTATTTCAGCATGCTTGACCTGTTTGCCAGGTAGCCATGCAGAGGACACTTAATGAAAATTGTTTTTGAACTCCATTTTTAATAAAAATGTAAACAGGAAAGGAAAAATGTGATGCCTGTAACCTTCCCCATCTATGTATTTTCAGCTCATATTTGCATGCTGTGGTTTGCAGCCCAAATTTGCAAATTCTTGACCTAAGCAGTGTCGACTGTCATAGGAAAAGACAGCCTCTTTTCCTACCATCTTATTACTAATAAAGAGAAACACATCTCTGCTATTTTCTCTATTGAAATTAAGTGAATCAGGAGGATTTTACTTTGCCAATAAATAGCGAAGATGAATACATTTTGCTACCACTGTTTGGTTTGTTGTTTTGGGTTTTTTTTAAGTAGTAAAGGGAGAATATTTTAACTTCTGTCAAACTATAGTAGATCTCCACTAGAGTAGATCTCCACAAGTGACGTACTCGGAGATGTCTGTATATTAAGTTGCCTTTTTTCTTACTTTTCTTGTGAAGTATCTGTTACCTTATAATAACCCTATTAAGCAAAATCTAGAAGAAAACAAATTATATGTTCTTCCAGTAATTGGCAGTATGAATCTAGATACTAGAATAAGGATAAATGGTGTAGAATACATTGTTCATTTAGGAAAAAAATGTAGGCAGATTGGCACTGTTCCACTGAATATGACAGTCTGATTGTGACTGAAAGAACGTGTTAAATTCAGAATGTTCAGTCAAAATGTCAAGTCCAACAATGCATTAAAATGAGTCCTGTTGTGCACACAGGGTTTCTTTCCTCCACCATCCAGCTAGGTGAATAAGGATCTAATGTTCTTGTTCTTCAGTGACCATGATGAGTGATTTATTTTATTTTTTTTCCCCTTGTGTCTAAGAGAATATTTTTTAGATCATGAAGACAGACTAATATTTTGATCATATGGCAGTAGTATTTCCAAGTACTCTTTAACTAAAAACCTAAGTTATATGGTTGATTTTACTTCTGTGGTTTCTCAAAAATGGAACAGTGAAAGCTTCATTTGTGAAAAGTTTGGACAAATGACCGTTTGCAGAATTCTAGTAAAGGCATGCAGAACACAGCAAAGGACACTAGCATGGCAATCATGTACTTGGAAAACTTACTGAAGGTGGTGGTCGGAGATAGAGAAAAATAAATGCAAATGAAGGTGGTGAGGAGAAAAGGCATGAAAACTGCTCTCTTCTGAAGGCCCTGCAGAGAGAGTAGATTTCCCATTCACAAAAACTGAGCAGCTTTGGTGATGCTGGGGACAGCACTGGGTCACCGTTGTGATTAAAAATAAAAAAAAAATCACGTGGACTGCTCTGGTAAACCACTCAAGTCTCTGTGTTCCCTAATGACCACTTGGATCAATGGTTTAACAGGCAAGAATATTGAGGTAGTGAATGAGAAATGTAGCTGTGTGTGTAGGATAGGAAACTGATTATTTAAAATAGGAATTGCTATCACTCAAGTGAGAGCACAAGAACAATATTCTATGTGCCTGGCTATAAAATAAACTTGAATAAACACAAGTATGGTCAGGAAAAACAGCTTTTTATCAGTTGATAATTAACATAAATCCTTCTCACAAGCTGTTCACTCTTGGTATTATATCTGTCTCATGAGGGATTAAATGTTGTTTTGACCAAACACATCATTCTGTATTAATCAGTTATGTGCTTATACTGAATTTCAGGTTAAAAGATGATAGCCAACCTGGAAAAATTTACATCTTTGTTCTCCCTTACCTATGTATTTTATTTAAATATCTGAGAAAAAACAATATCCATAGGAATGAACTAGACTAGAGAGAAATGCATAGTTAAATGCATTCTGTTTTATCGTTTTTCAAATACAGCCTCAAAAGATGTTAAACTGGTTAACGTGGCTACTGCTTCAATATTGAAGTCATTCATGTACCAACACCACTTTAATTCCTTGTGTGCCATTGCCTTACTGATATTACTTTCTGTATTTAATTATATCCTGATAGTTTTCCATGGTGTCAGCTCTTTCACAACCAGAGATCTTTGTCCCTAAATCCCTATAGATTAGCTGTTGGCATTTTATTTACAGTTGGTGTTTTGAATCATCTCAGATACCACAGAGGGTGGCAGCAGAGTCTCTCTGCACAGATGGTCTTGGGCCCCTGACCCAAGGGGGGAACCTCAGCTCATGGGCAGTTTCTAGAAGCAGTAGAGGCACAATCCCCACTGTTGTGCTACCCACTTAGAAGTTTCCAGTCAAAAAATCCCATTGAGGGTCTATTTTGTCCTGGCAATTCTGATTTTACCAGCTCTTCAATTTAATGTAGGATCAGGTAATAATATAAACTGTATCCCATAACTATCTGTATCCACAGACCTGTTTTATGAATAATATTAGGTATTCAGCTCTTAAATTCCTTCTCTATTACATGATGAATTCCTGTAGTATTATGTGATCAATTTACTGTAACCCTTAACTAGGACATTTTACCAGAAATGATAGCAGTGTGCACTGAGCAGAGTATAGCAATCAAAATCTGAATTTTGTCTTGAAATGCACCTTCCCCTTATATTTCTCCCTCTGGGAAGAAGGTCCGGGACGAATGCTCAGACATGGGCTGTTCATAGTGTGAGGCTCACAAGAAGGCCAATCTCAGCATCTGATAAAGCGTTATTTAAGTTTTTGGCAGTTGTCGTGAGTTTAAAATCCCACCACGAAGATTCAGTTTTAATGTTTTCCTAAGGATTGTTTCCAGGAATGAAATAATATTAACTGCTTTTACCTGCACGTTTGTATCCCCGTTCCTCTTACGGTATGTTAGACTTTATGCCTAACTGAGCAGGAAATCGTAATTGTGACCTTGAATTTCTGTACATGGTGCATCTCTCAACCTAAATTTAGCGATGGAGGAAAATGATTATGTGCTTTCTATTGTGTATGTGTAAATAAACTGGCGATATGAGACTAATTGTTATATGAGCCAGCTGCCAGTTAAATGCATAGTGAAATACTTGATTTTAATGCTGAATAGTGGGAAAAATTGTGTGGGTTTGTTTGCTTTGCTCTCAGGCAGAGATAATGAATCTTCTTGAAATACCAGCAGGCAGAAATGTAAATGCAACCTCTATTTCCAATACTTACAGACAGTGAAGTCATTAATATTTTCCTATTAATGTAAATGAGTTAGGTAAGAACAATTGATTTCTTCTGGGAATTAATTGGACGTGATCAATCCCTAAAATAAGGGTGACAACAAGGTCTTTCATCAGCTGCTTAATGTTGCAATAGCCTAAGCTTGCCCTTTTAGCTCGAAAAAGATGCCATTCCCTGGGGAAAAGGCTTTTAAATCATTACGGTATTGACAAAAAATTGTGTACTGTTGTCTCCCACAGCCTCATCATTCTTAATGTTGAGGTGAAAGTTGCTGAGTTTAGTTGCTTTATAATGTGCCTTGTAAATGGCATCTATTTTCAAGCTTAAATTTCTTTAACATAGTAAAAATAGAAGGTGTAAGGAAAGCTAAATTTAATGATATGACTGGCAGTCAGCTGCTTGTCTGGCCCAAACACTTTCTACCTGAAACTACGTGTCTCAACAGCTACTTAGGGATCTTCAGGCACTGGAAGTGATAAGCAAGAAAATGTAGTCATTTAATTTATGTCTAGATCTTTTCTTGACTCACTCTTTTGTAAGAAGATGCTATGGTTTTTTATTTGGAACAAAATTTTCTTGGCTAAAGGTAGGACTAAGCAAGTGAAATCCTGTGGCTTGTTAGGGAAAAAAGTAAGGATTGAAAAAAAGGCGACAATTTATTATATTCATTATTAGTATGAATCTAAGTACTCTGGATCTTCCTGATTTAAGGTTTGCAAAGATGTTTGGCTGTTTTCAAGGCCACATGTTCCTGGGTGATGCATTTAACACCCTGGATGCAGTGTGAGACCATGTGAGATGAGCAGGAGTAAGATCCAGCTGTTAGTACCGATAGCATTGTGGCAGGATTTGTTTGGGTTTTTTAGGTGGAAGCTCTTGCTTGATGAGGCAAAGTTAGTGGTAGCAGGCATGTGAGCTCCAGAGGTGTCATGGTGGATAGGTTTAGACTGGGTGTGTGTCAACATTTATCTTGCAAATCCTATTTACCATAAATGCGTGGATGTTATTCAAGGCCCAAGGAGATAGATACAACTAGAGAAATTGTTTATATTGCCAGAAGACTTCTGCCACTATTGCTAGAGCCAACATGTTGTTCTATGTGTCAGAGCTGACTGCAGTATTGCAGTGTGTGGTCACACAACACAAACCAGGAGGGGATCCTGGCTTGCAAAGTGTGAAGTAACTGAGGTTTGCATTGCATTCACAGTGCTGCACCTGTGCCGTTGAGTGTAAGCTGTGGTCATCTTGCCTCTTCCTGCTTTTGCTCATTCTGATTTGAAAAAAAAAATATCTGTTTTTTCTGCACAGTAGAATGTCTCACCTAAATAATGACTGAGTGCTTTGCTGGTGTGTGTCCTTTCCCTCTGTGAAGTTCTGCATCTTGCTGTTTGTTACGAGCCTGATCTTCTGTAAGCGATGTGTGCAGTACAGAGCACGTGGCTCATGACAAAAACTGCAGTTCTAACGTTTTGAAGTGATCGTTGTTTAAGACTGTTGGAGTCCATCCAGTAAAGGGGAGAAAATAGGTTTTATCTGGATCAGGCTTAATACTGCTTCCTTTTGAATGTAACTGGATTTTTGTCACTGACTCTAATTGAGCAAGATAGAGCACGAATTTTGGTGTGAAATGTGACAGACTATTACCACCAAAGCAGGAAAAAAATGCTACACATATTTTTGAAAGACTGTACAAATGTGTAGGGCAGGAGTTTTTACATAAGGAATTTATGATGTGAAAAAAATAATTTCTTGTTTTAAGTAACTGAGGCGTGATTCCTAAGGTGTTAACTCTGGTAACATAAAACTCTCATCTTCACATCTTCCATCTAAGTCAAGTTTTCTAAAACTTTCTCTTTGTCTTATGAATTT
The DNA here is from genome assembly GCF_000703405.1 of Apaloderma vittatum. NCBI lineage: Eukaryota > Metazoa > Chordata > Aves > Trogoniformes > Trogonidae > Apaloderma > Apaloderma vittatum. The sequence goes on along the minus strand of NW_009699372.1, from coordinate 25,442 downwards.
CTACCTATGACAGTTTTTATACCTGTTCAATCTAAGGAAGGGAAAAATGGCATAAATCATTCTTGTCTTTGTTCTCAGTAATGTCAAAAACACGTGTCGCTGACATTGCCAGTTCAAGACTGCTGTTGGAAACAAGAAATAAATTGCAAAGGACTAACAGGAACAATTTACAAAAGGTCCAAACCTACACACACAGACTAGTCAGTAGACATATGGCTGAATCTGGAATTACTACAGTAACTTCAGGTAATAGTGAGCGTGCACTGGCCACTAATTACAACAGGAAAACACCGGACCCTGTGCACTGCACTGACAAATTGCTCCCAGTGGTATCTAAGCTATTTCACTGTTGTCATTATAGCCTCTAGCAAAGCCAGGATATTTGAAAAGAGTATGGTGTCTGCAACCTATTAAAGATATTATAACCCTATTTATAGTCCAGCTCCACGAATACGAAATTCCAACAGAAGAGCGTTTACTATAGAAATTTTGGAATATGGAACTTTTAAAGGCAGTTGTGTTTAGTTTATGGGTAAGGTATTTAGAAAAAAACAATTAAAGCCACCTTGCTCATTAACCTTTCAGTTCCTCATAGAGCGCTTTAAGCACAAGAAAGTGATTGCCTTTTCCTTTGGAATGCTTAAGTGAACTGAACCTCTTCTCTGTGTATGTGTGCATTGTATTAGAGCACAGTCTCTAAATGTTTGCACGTGGTTTTGTTCTACCACAATTTAACTGATATGATGATCTTCTAAACTCTTTGAGCTTATGGAATCCAACCGCCTTTGTTATGTGCTTTGTTCACTCCTTTTTGCATTTGCTTTGAGAGGGTATAATACCAGAAATACATGGCATAACTGCATTACCATGGATATTGCTAGCTTACAGTGACTTAGAAGACTCAACAAGTTATAAGCAATGGCAAATAAAGGTGACAATTTATAGAATGCATATTTTGACTTTTGCATTATAAATTGGAAGAAATGGCAGTACGAGTATTATCTCTTTATGACTATTTGAGTATGATAAGCACAAGTCAGGAAATTACTGCTCCTGTAGAAGACATCTGAGGTGGGGGAAAAAAACAACCCTATATCCCATGCAATTGGCCCAAGAAATGGGTTAAATGGGCCAGAAATCATTATTTTAAAACAATGTATGTGTTAGCAAAAGAGGTACGTTTAAAAGTATCTTGATTCTCAGAGGCTAATTAGAATTAGTGTGTGTTGGTAGGGATGATGTTCTTATGTGAATCTTTTCGTTTTCTTCCAAAAGCAATTAAAAGTAATTGATAAAAGCCATAAAAGGTAAAAAAAAGATTGTTGCTATCTTCTAGTTAGAGAAAAATAACCCATATGTTGGATTAAGTTTTTCCTCTTTCAGCCTTTGTGAAGGCCTGTCCAAATAAACCTAAAATACAGAGCTTCTTAAAATGCAAATGTTTTTCATCATCTTGACAGCTGTGACATGCAGTCATGACACACCTGATGAATCCTTGTCACTACAAAAGCTCCAGGCAGAGTGACATTGTGATCTTTATACTGAAGATCGTGACTTCAGTGTTTGGTGAACGTTGCACATGTACTCGAGGTAAAAAGTTCAGCTACTGATTAAGGTCTGGAAGGAACATTTTTCCAACAAGATTAGAAGAGGTCTTTAGTTTCCATTTCTCTTTGTATTTATCTTCCTCTTTTGTGGTGTGAACCGTCACTGCAAAGGTTGGGAAAAATGGTTCTTTTAAAATGGTTTGATCGAACTAGAACAACTGGTCTTGAGAAGAGAGTTATTGAAATGTAGTGGTAAAAATAGGAATTGCCATGCTGTTTATACTTATTTTTAATACATTTTTACAACATCTCAATCTATAGGCCTGCCTGTACTTCCAGACATGCCAATTGTTTTTAAGGAAAAAATAACAATTTAACAGCATTTTCACTGCCGAATCATGTTTCTGGGTTGTGAAATTCTTGATTTAGATGTAAAATACACTCACTTTAAAATTAACAGCCAAAAGTTATATGTTTTAATGGAATTAAGTTCTAAAGAAAGTAAATAATAATGTTGTCAGTCTGTCAAGTGAAGGCACAATCTGCAGTACGCCGAAATCAAACGACTGGTGCGAAGCGGTACAAGGAGCTTGTGGCAGTTGGCCACTTAATGCAGCTATTTGTATTCCTCAGTCTCATTGCAAATCTATCCTTGTTTAATTATGAGACTAAGATGTTTTGAATTTTCACAGCAGTTCAAAGGCAACTTTTCAGAAAAAGTAAATAGCCATTTGATGTTACCAATGACATTGTTCATCATGTGCACTGTAGCTTTCCACCACAACAAAATGCTGAAATCTGAATGAATGATGACGCCTTTAGAATTAGTGGTGTATTACTGCAGTGAACTGAGAGAGTGACTCGCCCTGAAGGAAGAGGGAAAAGCAATAGTGTTTGTGTCCCATCTGTCAGAAAGGTGTAGGAGACATTTCTTGTTACATAATGGCTGTCCCGTTCCTTGAAATATGGTAGAGATTAGAAAATACCTTGCATAATTTATGTATACCATCTCTATTCCAGAACTATACATTACTGTTCCCACAGACAGATTATGCTGACATACTGAACCATATGTATGGTTTATGCAGGTAACATAATACTTTCAAATTATATGTGCTACGAGCCAATAAAATTAATATGGAGTACTTATGCAATAGCCTCATAACAGCTAAACTAACAAAGGTTTATAAAATATTTCTCTCCTAATTTTTCATGGGGCAGTCATTGGTTTGTTGAGTTTTTTTCCCCCCTTAGCTTTACTGATGAAATGCAGCATTAGAAACCAGGTCTAGCCAAAATACCATTGTTCTCATGCGTATATGGAATTCCGTTCTCCTATCTCTTGTTCTCAGATGTGAATTTGTAGGATTCAAGGAATAAATTTTCAGCTGATTTATGATTTAGATTTGTCACAGAGCTATGACAAGTTATACCTGCTTAGATTCAGGCTTCTTGAGGCAAAAATATATGATGATTTTGGATATACATACTGAGATGACATTTTCCTGTTCCATTAGTTTTTATTTCTGTATCGGTAGCCTATCCTTTTTTCCAAATACCTTCAGTGGTTCACATCCAAAACAATTCCTGGATCATTTCATTCCATTAGGGCTTTCTTTGTTTCAGGGCAGTGGGATTGCTTTCTTTTCTGAGGGTGTCTCACTGGTACAAAACCTGATTTCTTGGAAGTATGTTACCAAGACCTATAAATCTGTCCGAGGGACTATGAGAGGACGAGATGACTGATTGTTTCTGTCATACTGGAGTTGTCTACTTCTGAGCCCAGAGAGCCAGAGCTGAGATGTGTCAGTGAGGCAGCCAGAGGTGCACAGCTTCTTCGGCCTTCTGGGAGTAGCTGCTGGGTGCTGAGCTGTGCCGGCTCAGCGGTAGCTTTGATATTTTTTGAGCAGCCTCTGTCCCTGGGAGGAGAAGTCTGGCTCGTCTCCTGCCTCAGAGGATGGTGCCTTCTGTTGGCTCTGCTGTTTATTTTCTGTTTAGAAGAAATACTTTGTACAAGATGATTTGAGAAGGCTATAGGTCTAATAAATAGAAGAGTAGGTCTTTTTCACACCTTCTGGGCAGTGGAACAGTTTGAGACACAAGGCATTGATCTACTATCTGTTCAACACTTTCAGGATTGACACTTGTTAGAAATCCTGTTTCACAGTTATATTTTAAAATTTGATTTCTGAACATTTTTGTACTATAATAGGTGAACTAAGTGTAACATGTGGAAAGTGAAGTCTTCCTGGCTTTAGTAATATTCTAAATTTGTAGCAGAATTTAATAGGTATGTTTGCTGATAAACTTTGATCTGATTAATTATGCTTTCTCTCACACCTAAACAAACACACCCACACATGGAGCTCTTAAGTAACTGTAATCTAAAACTTTTCCATGCTTTAAAATCAGTAGGTGGTTGCTGGTCTTTTCACTGATTTCTATGCCTTGATTTCTTGAGTGTTTCTTCACAAAAGCAGCCTCAGGTTTTCCATTGTGTTTGAATCCTGCCTGCTTGTGTGCTGACCTGAATGCTTTGTAAATCGACATGTAGGATCATTGATTCCTCTTGTGTTGTAGATCTTTATTTATAGGAAATATCTAATAGTATCTGTTCTGGAATTGTCATTTGTAAAATAGCTGATGCTTCAAAGAACATAAATATTAAGCATGAACCCCCTTCTTTCTGCTATCTCTGGTATATACCAGTATGGAAAGGACTTAGTCACTCAAAGTCTTCTCATCCCACCCAACAACAGCAAGCAACTGCTTTCATTAGGATTTCTATATTTTGTTGCTGTATGGCAGGAAACAATAATAGGTAGGCCTAAAGTACAAGTGAAATTCTGACTCTGCTGAGACACAGTAATGTATATTTTGACTTAGGGTCAACATTTCCTAATCTATGTTCTTTTAACGTGAAGGAAGGTACAAACTTTGCAAAGTGCTACAGAACAGGACTGCCCAGGTAGCATTTTTTTTCCCCTCTTCTTTGGTTCCAGAAGTCTTTTTCTGTCATTCTCATACTTTTTCTGTCATTCTCATACTTTTTCTAAGCCATGTAATTATTCTACCGATTTACACTTTTCCTTTCCTTCCAGGAATAAAAACCTACAAAGATTGGATGTAGTTTTGTTTTTTTTTTATCAGAAGCTGGCTCTAACAGGCTGAACAGGGTGACATTTTAAAGAATACCACTTTCTCTATGTTTTGAGTAAGGCTGAAATTAATCTTGTGCAAAAGGCAACATAAGGTCTATTCACACCTTGCTCTCACTTAAAACATTTAAGTTAGAATTAAAACATTTAAGTTTTTAGAATTTTAGAATTTAAAACATTTAAGTTAGAATTAAAATAAGATCTTATGTGGCATCTTAGTATTGAACTGGCCTTTTATGAACGGCCTAATTATTCAGCAAATGGACAGATTTTTTGCACATGTTCTTAGCATTTCACATTTAGGTTATATCAGATATTTGAATCTATCTTGCTATGACATTGTAACTGATCTTCCTGCTATTTTACTTTTGTGACTTTGTCAATCCTTAACTTAATATAGTCAATACCACCTCTATTTCCTTTCTTTGGCTTTTTGTTTCTTCCCTGGGTGGACTTCTGTCTCTTTAAATGAAGAGTAAATCAACCTATAAATCCATCTTCAAATGCTTTCACTTTCTTTCTCCTCTGCTCTCTAAGTAGAAAACATTACTTGGCACAGTATTTGGTAAGAATGTATGCAAATATACTTAATATGCATGAAGTATGTATAGTATTAAATAAAGCTAGCATCTTCGTAAAACCACTATAGGCAAAGTCCGTACATTACGATTAAGCAACAAGTTTTCCACAGCTACAGACAGAAAAAGCAAAAAAGATAACATTATCCAATTCATCAGAATAAACTTACTCCAAGACAAATTTGGAATAAGGTTATTGAGTTATGCTGGTCAGAACATGAAAGCAGGGTTTCTGTTCTAACCTTTAAGAGCATAATGTTTACATAACATAGATGAGTGACAGAGTCATTTTACTGAAAGTAAATGCCTTGGCAGAAAAGTTGCATCCTTGTTAGTGATAGTGAAACTCAGTAGCTGTCAGAAGCAAAAAGTTTTTTCCCTCCCAGAAAGCCAGGAGGATGATGTCAGCAAAATATTTGGTGTAGTTTTTCCTTCCTTTCCTTCCTTCTGCTTGCCCACTCGTCCCCTCCTTAGTATTTTAATCTTTTAATTGCTGTCACTTGCATTGCGACAGTGCTGTTGGTGCTCAGTGCTAGCCTCAAGGTCCCAACTGTGCTGTGGAGCAAGAGCCAGGAGCACCCTGTGTCAGAGCACTCACCCAGCTGCGGCTGATGTTCATGATCTTTTCCAAGCTTGATCTTTGTGTGCTCATAAGTGTGAAAAAGCCCATGTCAAGACAGACTGAGCTTTATCCAGCTGTTGGTAGGGCTTATTATCTTTGTCTAGACACCAGGCTCTCTGTAGACACCTTGGGTCACCTGGCCTGACCTGCAGAGTAGAGTAAACCAGCAGTTTAAGGTAATGTCAAAGGATACTGGGGTAGCAGATCTGCAACACATCCTTGACTCAGGACTACAGGCCCACTAGTCAGACCCCCAAGCAGCCATGTACAGTGGATAAATGAGCAGGAAAATAATTGGGGGTTTGTACCATAGTTATTTCAGGCCACTAAGCCAACATACCTACAGCTAAGGAATCTTAAAGCAAAAATTTACTAGGTGGTTCATGATATGGTTATTACCAGCTACTTTAGGGCATTTAATTATTATTTTAGTGTTCATTATTTCAGTGACAAATGAGAATTGAGCTCTGGAAAATGTTGTTTGTTTTATTTCCTTGGGGTCTTTACCAAGAACAGTAATTTGTCTTTTTGGTTTTTTTCCTTTCTGTAAGCCCCACAATGCATTCAAACATTGAAGTTTCCTTCTCTGCTTGTTTTAACGTGATGCACAGAGTTGATTACATAGTGCCTGAACGTGCTTTGGAAGATTGATGATTCAGCTTTGCTAAGTTAGAGCTTTTGTAAGGACGTTCTCTAAAACTATTTCAGTGGCAAGGTCTTGTTCCTAAGTTATCATACTACTTGAATCATAGTAAAATATGGATTAAAAAATAAAGACTTTGTGCTAGATTGCCACTCGCTGTAATGTGACAAGAAGAGGAGGCAGGAAAAATCTTTCTGTTTCCAAACTTTGCTGTCATGAGTAACAGATGAAGAATGATAAATCTTTGATAGTAATAGTGGGGTGATCTGCAGAAGAGAAGTAGCAGCAGTGCAGAGCACTGCTCTTAACGTTTTAAAACCTGCTGCTTTGCTGGTGTGCCCACGTGAATACAGGAAATCCTCACAAATCTGTCCCAGTGTGGATTCACAAAAATGTTATTTGGCTTTAAAATTTATATTTGAAAAAATTTGCATACTTCTTTTTAAAATAGTGACTTGGAAATTCTTATGGTTCTTTGAGCTCATGAAGATGCATCCTCTAATTTAGAGAGTTTGGTTTCTTTAAAAAGAAACCCCTTTCCTTGGCTATGGAAAACAATAGTTAAGAGGCAGAAGGGCCAAGGCTTTTGGAATGCTGTACGTAACATGAGAATCCCTCGTATTCCCACTTGCCTACAGGGCTATAATTTGGCAATTTTAAATGCACTTTTTGTTAAACTCATAATATTTTCCTTATTAATTCTATAACAGTTCAGAGAATATTTTTACACATATTTACATAGTGGTAGTGAGATGTATATAATATTTTATATTAAATTCAATGCTGCAAAAATATTTTTCAAATCCTGAACTGAAGGACATTTAACTATTAGAAGTGCAAATATAATGAAATCACATTTTGAAATGAAGCTGACACAAATTTTAGGTGCGAACAGTTTTTTAATGTACAAGTTAAAAGTTCCTAAGCCTTTTGTAGTTGCTGGGTAACTGTCACAGGTAACCTGCAGGCTGGAATGCTTGGTTTTGATGCTGGGAAGGTGGATGCTGGAGCTGCTGATCTTCCTGCCGGAGGCCATGGAGTAAGAGGGCAGTAAGACCTTTGCTGTGGAGGAGGAAGAAACCAGCAGCTTGAGCTGAGTAGAGATTTAGTGCCCTCAATGCTGTGGTCCAGGCGCTGTTTCAGGGAAGCTGTTTTGCTGTGCTGCAAGAGCGTAGCTTTGCTGTGTTTTTGAGGAAGACAGCATGCCTGTTGGTGATCTTTAGAAATGGCCTCTGTGCTGTTTCGTAATTTTATGGTATTGTTCTTTAAGCCAATTCCTGAGCAAAGTGAGAACCAGTTCAGAGTTGCTAATACCTCTTATTCAGACTGGAGGAATCTTCTGCATTTTTGAGCCATCTGTGTTTACTCTTCATGTTCCAAGAGATCTCTAAATGCACATTTTGTTGGTGACTTTTTTTTTAAAAAAAGAATTATTTTTCCCTGGAATTCTTCACAGGTCTTAGTGCTGGATTGTTATGGATTCTGTTCTTGTGGATCATATCCATTCAGCTGTGGGACTTGTGGGTAATATCTAAGGTTATTTATTTCAAGTCTAAATCACTGAAATAAACTATCTGTCCTAAATTCTGACTGAAGCTTTCGGCTTTCTCCTGATGTTGGCATATTGCAAGGTTGTTTTCTTTTTGTTTCTTTCTTTTCTTCCACATTACTGTCTTTATATGCAGGTGCCATAATATAATAAGCCTTTTGGGTACTGCTGGAGTATTTTCTCTATTCAGTTTATGGGCAGCCATGATGAGAAAGCTCTGGCAGTTTGCAGCTGTTTTAAATAGGACTGAGATCAGAATTTTGGAGGGCTTCAGAAGGGTCTGTCCTGCTGGGACACAAATCAGTGTGAGATGACTGGAGAACTTCCAGGCTAATATGGAGTAGAGATGTGTCCATAAGAATGTTATAAACAAAGACCTAATGAGCATTGAACTTTATATGCTTTCAATATTGGTAATAGAATGCACATTGTCACAAAGAGCTGTGCTGTGCAGATGTAACTTGCTTCAGCGCCGATGAGTTAAGCTTAGCAGAAACTCAGGTCTGCTCCACAAACCCAGTATGGACAAGTTGTATATGACAGATGTAGGAAGAGGTCTTCACCTGTTGAAAAACAACCCCTGCTGCAAGAAATGAAATTAGACTGCAGCTGTATTGGCTAAGGACTTGGCCAGGTGAAGGGATGGGGTTTTAACATTCTGTTGAATGTTAAAAAAATAATGCACTTGATTTTGACTGAATTGGTTTCAGTGAGTGAAGAACTAATTCCGTAACATTAATTAGTCACTAAATTAAGGAATACAACTAAAGTTCATTGCGCAGTGGCCAGAAACTGCAGTGCAAAATAAATCGCAGGCCCTTTTGATGTGCCTTTTGTTGCCATAAGTAACACTGGTCATAAGAACAAATATTACTTTGTGTAAAAGATGACAACGAAATATATTTACATTAAGATCTTCAGTTGACACCATTGATTGGAACAGATTGCAAGAACATTTTTTGTAGAGTATTACAATATGAACCCTCCTACTGAGAATAAAGAAGGGTTCTTTACCACAAAGGCTTTTTGCTCTTAGCTATTGTATTTCTACTTTCAAACTTCATGCCACTTGTTCAGTCACCATCCAAAGGCTACTCAGCAAAGAGATGCTTTATTTAATGCTAACTAGCTGAGATACATCTCATCTTTATAGGCCACTTTCAAATATAGTTCATCCTAATGGGTTTTATATTGTTTAGACATTGCTCTAAAGTCTGCCTCCTATCTTCTCTTTTAAAACATCTTTTTAGTAAGAGAGGCTCTGGAAGGACCACTCAGATTTAGAGCCAGCATGGGAGTCCTATAGCTGGCAAGCACTGAGGTTTTTAGTGAACATCAGAAGCGAGAATTCTTTGTCCTGTGAAGAGTGATGTAATAAATGGAGGAAAGCTCGATGCCTACCAACATTGCACTCATTTCTTTTGTTCCTAAGCTAGGACACAGCCTCTGAGGGATGTTTAGCCACTCTCTGGATAGGCTGCAGATTTACAAATAACTTTTCAAAACTCCTAGTTTCTCAGCTGCATTATAAATACTTTAAGATTCCCAGCTGTACTGTGCTTGTATAAACATCTTAAAATCATGAGCTCACTGGCATGCAGCTGGGTGAATGCACAGTTACAAATGGTTTATACCCAAGGAAAATACATGAATAGCACCAGAACTTTTTATTTGTTGAAGTAATCTAACACTAGTGAAGCAGGGCCTGCAAATATTCTATTTTTTTAACTACTGCTAGCATATTTGTGCTTTTATAACTGATGATCTGAGATCTGTGAAACTATCTTGTGTCATCCTCTACTCTGCTTTGCACAAAGGAAATATATAAAATGCATTTCCTTGCAGCAAGAGGTGATGAAGGAACAAGAAAATGCTCTCTGTAGGCTAGATTCTAGCACAGTACTTTCCAGCTTTTGTTCACTGAATTCTTTAAGAGAACCGTCTGATACGGCACTTGCTATAATACGTGATGTTTCTGTTCTCAGTGGATGATCTAGTGGACTTTTCAGTGGTGACACCCTAACTGAGGAATACAGAATCTTTTTTCAGAGAGTCTGTACACACTAAGATCATGACTTTGTGTGCAATACTGTTACACTTGGAAGACCAAAATTACGGTAAACGGATGGATGCCTTTAAAGTAGCTGTGAATTCTCCTTGTATAGCTGAAATCAATAGCAATTGCATATTATCACTCCCTTGCAGTTGCCTGCTGGCACGTGTCTACATCAGAGAATATTTAGCGTCTTCGTCTTTCACAGATTTCTTCATCTTTTGCAGATTTAATGTTCCTTATAATTTAGTGTTCAGTTTGAATATCAAATTGCAACTTTTTTAGTGCATCTATAGCATAAAATATGGTGTGTTATTTTTGAACTGCGTTGTCTACATGACTTGCTTTTTGTTAATTTTAATGATCAGCTCCTTGGGGCAGAAGAGTTGTTCTAAAGTTTCACAGTATTGAGTGCAATGGTAGAGATTAAGTATGTGGAACAGTGATGAACTGCATCCTCTCTGGCACAAAGTCAAGAGCATTCAGTTTCTGGTTTAGCAGTTCATGAACTGGCTTTTGTTTTGACTGATGATGTATTATTTCTTTTCAGACATCTGGGAGACTCAAGATACCTGCTAGCAAACTATGCTTCACCAGTCTCCCTCAAATAGGATTCTTTAACATAATGTTGATTTCTGGGTTTAAGACTACTTCATAACTCTTTATATTGATAATATGCTGATCCACAGAATTACATAAATGAGTTGTAGGCAATATAGACATGAAAAACCTTATTCTGTCAGCCAGTCAGTCTTCTGACTCAGCCAGGATTTGATTTAGTTAGTAGTGCACTAGTCTTCTTTCCCTTTGGAAACCTAAGGATAGACTAACATAATTTTTGACTAACAGCCTTCGTCACAAACAATCCTTGTGCTCTTCTGGTTTCATCACGTGTCTGTTCCTATTCACGGGGCACCTATTGGCTAAAGACAATGCAAATAGGGCAATTCGTATTGCTTGGTTTTATTTTCATTTTGGAAACAAAATTAAACAAAATCAGATTTAAAAATTCATTCATAGTTAGCCTTTAGTTTTAGTTTTCAGATTAAAAAAATGTTTACTGTTTATTAAAAATTTAGTTTGAGTTGATTTGTATATATGTCCATATATTCATAAGTAAATGTAGCAATTTATGGATGCATTCATTAATTTCATTAATTTATAGATTTATTAAAATATAGTATTTTTTAAATTAAGTTAAATTGATTCTATTTATTATAAGATGATCTATTTGTTAGATTGAAGTAAACAGGAAAGAATAATAATTCTGCTTTGCAGCAAAAAAAATTAGAATCCTTAATTCAACTATGATCATTTTGGGCCTGCCATAGGTCTTATACGTAAGACAAGCATTTATGCAGTAAATAATCAAAATTTTTACTATTCTTGGCACAAGTACTTGGAAAATACATTTGTTATTCTGAATTTTTCTCACTTTCCATGCTGTTTTCTCTATAAACATTCTGACAAATGCAGCAAAAATTCCACTCACCACTTGTTTGATTCTCCCCCTGTGCTAGAATCTGTTCCACACCTGTAAATTTTTTGTTCATGCTGTGCCCTCATAGTTTCAGGGCAATTTATTAACTGTGATTGTTCAGGGACCTTTCATACAAACAGCTCTTTCTCGGTGTGGGACCTCGGTCTTCCATAGCTGTGTAAGGATTCATGGTGAGAAATGACTTTGTGTGGCAAGCGCATTTAGTGACCAGCAGAGTTGCTGACCACGGGTTCATGTAAGCAAGTATGGCGGCCACTAGCTCATTTCTGAGAGTGCTGAAATAATATTCTTATAACTGAGTCTTAAGTATAGATGAAAAGTGTGGGGGATTTCTGCTGTTGCAGGATTTCTGCGAGATCCTTTTTCCCCAGAGAGCTCTGAGATAACTTTTTTTTGTAAAATGCTTTGGAATCCTGAAATGTCACAAAAATACTGTTAATTAATGAAGTAATCCTTTTGGCTGAAATGCTGGGGAAAGCTGTGGTTTTGGCATATCTTGTCAGGTTCAGTATACATTCACAGTGGTATATGAAAACGCACTAAAAACATACTCTAGCATTTTAATTTATAGTTTTCAAATTTATCAGTCCAAATCTGTTTAGCATAAAACTTTTCCTATCTTCAATATTACTATTCTGATTTTTCAGGAACAAAGGATTCTTTCACAACAGAAAAATGCACAGGACTAAATTCAATAATTCAGCTTTTTCAGGGGAAAGAATAGCAAGTTTATATTAAGAGTGGAACTGTAGGTGAGAATTTCAGGGAAGAAACGACTCAATCTGGCAAACAGGTATGTCTGAACTAGTTCCTATACTTTTTTGGTATAGAAAGACTGAAGATTTGTTCAAGATTCTTAACCTTTTAACATTTTTAGGGCAATATATAGTCAAACATGATGAATAAATACGATGTTCAGATTTGGTTTGAATCTATCTCTGTGTTTTATCACTCCGTGATTCATAACCAGCTACAATGATAAATAGGCCATTTTTAGGGAATATATCTAACACAAGTACCAGATAGAATGCTGATTACTTTGTCATGTACCTTATACTTTAAGCGAACAGACTAAACGAACTTTTAAGGCAGATTTATATTTCAGGAGGTAGAGAACAGATTCATGTCATTTCAGCTCTTTTCCGCTGAGAATTATCTGAGGCAGCGTATACTAATACTGCCTCTGTTTTTGGAAGAAAACAGATAATGCAGAAACCCAGGAGACAGAAAAGATTTATCACCATTCAGCAGAACAAATATATTTGTCTTGAATTCGCATTCTAAAAGACACTTTCATATGGTTACACTCTTCAGCGGGAATTTTTGGAGCTTCTATAATAATGGGTTAGGTGAAGCACCATCTTCAAAATCTTTATTTGCCAGCCTTTTCCATTGTTGTATAATTATCTGTGCAATACAGCACTAAGTAATTTTTATATTTGAATGAAAAAACCAAACCCTAAAGGGGTAAAAGAATTTGACAATTCTTTACATATTGAAGAGAGAAGGGAGAAAAATTGTCATACTTAGTGCAAAAGTTTCATTTGTAATTTCAGAAATTCAATATATCAGAAATGAGATAAATAACAGGAGAAAAATACATCTTCTGTAAGATTACACAGGAAAAAATAGAGAGTTGCAATACCTTTGATAGTTGAAAGTTGTTCTCTGAATGTCTGAGATGTAGAAAAATAGTAAAATACTAGGCCAGTATCTGTGCGGTAATTTTGATGTCATTAAAGGCAGGTCTATGTCCCTGTTATTCTCTGCCATGTTAGAAGGAAAGATGAATGAGTCACACAGAAATGGATGTCCCCACGAGCCAAAATTCTTCCTTATTGATTCCTGCATATGAGCAGTCAAGTGTTCACAGAGTCTGTGTCGTGCTTCCTCCTTTCTTGCCAAACCCTTTCATCAGCTTTTGTGGCAAATGCAAGCCTGGCCCAGCTTTCGTCCCGTTCCTTCTTGCTCCCTCTCTAAAAGCTACTGTTCATGAGGTCACTGGTAACAATTATGTTCCTCTGCATGTTCTTGCCAGTTCTAGGAGATACAAATATTTTATTTTTTTTCCTTAAGGCTTCCAGGTACTTGATTTCTCAAATTTTCCTAATATAATGGAGAATATGTTGCAACTGCCTTTTAGAGATTTTTAGAGACTGCTAATGCTGGAGAGCAATAACCTGTTTATAATTATAAAGCAGGCAAAGATAAATTTCACTACTCTGCTGTAAGGTGGAGGTTAGGAAATGTTTAAAATGAAAAGACACAGAAGACCAGAGCCTGTCTGGAACCCATAAGAACATGGAAGGGCTGATGTTCTCACTCGTGAGAGACTGACAAAATTAAGTCTCTTATTCAAGTTCCCTGAATAAAACCTCGCATTGTATTTAAATAAGGACTAGTTGAACTGCTCACTCCAAAAAGAAGGTTATATAAAGCTAGCTAGCTTTAAGTAACACCATTCTAGATTAAAATAAGTATTCTCTGGAGCAGGGCATGTACTGGAGCAGAGAGAATAACTGGTCTGCGGTGAGGCATCTCTTACCGCCAGTTTTCTGCGCAGTACAATAGCCCAAGCAGTGAAGGGGGTACTGTCCAATGAAGCTTCAGACCTACTGCCACAGCTCTAATGCTCCACAGCTTGAGTGAGAATATTTCTTATTCTGCGTCCTGTGAAGTGTTCTTTGTCCAAAATCAGGTTAAGGAGGATACATGTTGTCATTGATTTCCACTTTTATTGTGTTTATTGAACAACCTGACCTAGTGAAAGATGTTTCTGCCCGTTGCAGGGTACTTGGACTAGATGATCTTTAAAGGTCCCTTCCAATCTAAACCCTTCTATGATTCTATTAAGATACAGCAATATCTTGATCACAAGGCAATATATTAATACATTAGTTGATACTAATTTACATTTAAATACATCATAAATTTAATTTAATTTAAATACATCATAAACACACATGGCATAATATGTTTTTTTCGGAAAAAGCAGTGCTGCTTGTAGGTCATATTTTATAATATACTTTTAAAGACAGAAGATGGTATCTTTTAAAGAGCTCTTCTGAAAATGACCCTATGCAATGCAGTATGCATATATAATTTGATGAATCAAAAGGCAAATTAGTAGCAATAGAATAAAGCACAGTAATCTGAGTCTGATAATCTTCTGCTACAGTTCCTATCACAGCAGGTGACAAAAGTTATCAATGACGTATATTGAAGTGGAAAGAGTTTGATTACAACATAATTTTTTTACATATGCTCACATTAATGGAGCTACAGCAGGCTCTGCTGCCTCTATGTCTAGTGGGATTTTTAATTCTGTTCATACCTATTGAAAGGTAAAATGCATTGCCCTTTCAGATCCAGTGTGGCAGAACTGAGAGGATTTATCGTGTATGGCTGAAACAAACACTGAAAAAAATGGATTGATAACTTTTCTGTAGGATTTTCTCTGGTTCTAGTGCGCGGAGGGGCCTGGTGTTTGGGTATGTAGCAAGGGTTAAATGAAACGCTCGCTGAGGTCAGTAAGCTCTGAATGAAAGTAGCCTCAATGCCCTCATGTCCTTATGAAAAGGAACAGAAGGAACATGGAGCTCATTGTTACAATAGCAGGGACACCGGGCTGCTGAAAAGGAAGTGAAACAGCTGAGACAAGATGAAACCCTTAATGCAAGGGGGAAATGTCCAATGTCTATAGAAATGTTTTTTTCTTACTAGAACCTCTGAAAAACAAATACAATCTATTGGCAAAATATATACCAATAACTGGAGCTCAAAGGAAGAAAGAGATTGCTAGAATACTAATGTAGCTCTGAGTGACACTGGACCCTGCACTGGGAAAAAAACCCAGTCTTGACAGGCTATTTATGAGAATTTCCTCTTCCACATTTATACAATGATTAATAATACATAAACTGTATAAAATGCACAGGATGAACAAAATTCTCTTCCATTTTGTATTTACTACAACGCTCAATAGTTTCAGCTTTTTTTTACCAGTTATAATCTGGACCCTAAATTGTAAGTTTGGCTTAAATATCTAAGTATTTTAGTGATACACTTTTTTTTTCAGCTTTCTTTCTGTGCTGGACCTTTAAGGCTTCTGTTCTTTAGCTTTGTTTTATCAATCCCAGAGGACTGAGATCCTTTAAAAAACCTCACACCAATAAATCTCAATATAATGACTATATGAGTTTGTATTTTTTAAAAGATAAACAAACAATAAATCACCAGTGATTCAAGATTTGGGATTAAAATCACAGGATTTGGCAAGGGTATAAATCCAGAATTTAGTGCCGCTTCTTTAAATGACACTAGAATAAACCCTAACGTGCCAATCAAAATTTAATTCTGGCTTTTGGGCTACAAAATTGCCTTCTTTTGACTAGGGTATTCTTAGCTTTTTATTCCCCAAATACAGTTTATTTTATTACATACACTTTTAGGAGTTGAATTTTTTGAGTAGGACTGTGTAGTGCTGAGCAGCTTTATCTCTACCAAAGAAGCACCGTGCAATACCTGAACAAAACATTGTCTTTGGGCCTGAATCTCTAAATCATCCCCTGTTTCTGCCTGACTCATCTTGTAAGAGCAGAAAGTCACAAAAAAATGGGATTTTTCAGATTCCGGAGCAAGTGATATTCTGATCTCGATGCTGTTCTCATCCAGCCTTCCTCCTTCCAGCCTGAAAAAGGCCATCCCCAGCCGGGAAATTGCTGCCTTGGGGTAGTGCTGCTCCGGTGTCGCTACAGCTCTCGGCATCCTGCTCCAGGTGAGTGTAAAGTAGGTGCCAGTTCAGCCAGCCGGAGACTTCTCAGTGCCAGGTAAATCCTCAGATGGAAACATTGAGCTGCTTTTTGGCCTCTTCCTACTGTCAAAGGAGGAAAAAACAGTTGAGGATGAAGTCCAGAGCCTGTCCCGCTACTTAATTTACTCATCTGTCATATAAGTATTTCTCAAAGGTGTTGTGAAGCCTTCACGTTTGGAATGCTTTCATGTGGAGGGCCTTTGTTTTTGGAATTACTTGACTGAAGGTACTCCTGTGAAGATTGCTGTACTGGCAAAACCACTGCAAGTACAAGGCATTTTGTTGCTTTTAGGTACCTGTGCTTTTTCATAGAACTCCACTGCCTTTACAAATGCTGTTGCCTGAAACAGAAAAGAGATTTTCATTTTTTAAGCCAGACAATTGCTATTCATAGAAATGACTTTTCAGCAAATAAATACTATAGAAGCCTGGACTGAAAGGTCACTACTGTGATAGCTGGTGAGGGTCTGGATTTTTTTAATGGAAAGTAAGTATTATGTGGCTTCGCTGCATAATGTGTTTTGCTGGGAGGTGAAGCTGTGCAGCAGTGAGCTTCCTCTAGAGGCCTATTCTCTTGGCTTTATGTCGAGGACAGGCTTCAGCATTAAATGGCTTTAAGCTTGTCAAAGAAAGGTTATTAAAAATGTTCCTGCCTTTCAGTCTCCATGCTCAATAGGCACAAAAATGCAATACTATAGGGATTTTTTTTCTATTTAGTCATGTCATTTGGCATTTTGCCTATAGCTAAAAATGAGATACCATCTGGTTTAGGCTCACTAATGATTCTACATTGTGACTTGAGCCGGTTCACTAGTTTATTGTTACTACTTAAGAAATAAACTTGCCTTCTGCTAATTGCACTTTTGCTACTGTGTTTTGGTAGGATTTTAAATCTCAATGATTCCTTGAGGTGGGGATCTGCAATCATAGTGGTAAGACTAATGTCCTGAGACTCTAGGTAATGTTGTGTTTGTGCACTCTTGGCACGGTTTTTTCATAAAAATATATTCTTTTAACGTAGCAGGACCACGTCGGCATTAGGGCATTTCGGATTTCACTGATTCTGTTTTCTGATGTGCAGTGGCAGGTAGAAGAGTAAAGTGCAACTACTGAGCATGGCACTGCTGCTGATCTAAGCACAGATACGTGGTGAAATAGCAGGCAAGGGAGTAGCTGTGGGCTCTCTGCGTTGGTAGGCATTGGCATCAGAGCTGCTGTGAGCACTTTTGCTGTCTTTTGGAGTGTGCGTACTTCGGAGTGTGCATACTTTGGTTATGGGTGCAGCGAGGCTTCCTCAGACCTGTGCCTAGTGCCTGCTTAGAAGAGCCCAGAATAATGACTGTCTCCGTGGTGCTCTGTACTTACAGCATGTTCTGAAGCTATCCCTTGACTCTGACTTCTTTGACCACTTGTTGACTGGCAAAAGTGTCACTTTCATTGTAGAAGTCTCCTGGATGTGAATCAATGGGCAGTGGAGCTTTGTTCTGCTTCACAGGGAATGTTTCCTAGCAGGAGAAGTGTCTCTGTGACACTGAGCAACCTCTGTGCTTGAGCCTGATGTGGGCTTGTTCTCAGCTCCCTGCCGCCTGTAGAGCAGCCCCTTGCAAAAGACGGGGGCGGGGGGCGGATCGTAGCATTTCTTGATAGCTTTACATTTTCCTGATTTTTCAGAAGAGTGGTAGTGTGGCATAGCTTAGTACTAGTGAACCTAAACCAGTGAACCTTTCTTTTCTGGATGACACCTTTCCACTGTGGTCAAGACATGTCGAGCATCTTGTCCTGCAGGAGTATGGAAAAAGCTGGTTTTCCCAACCCTCAAGTTTACTGCAGTATTAGAGTTCTGAATCTAAGGACATTTCAGAAAGAGATATTGGAAAGCATTAAGGGGCTGCTGTATGTGCCGGAAAGTTCTAGGAGCAGAGTTTTTACTGAAAATACGGAGCAAGGGCTTTTGTGTAGTATCGTCAGAACTGGGATGTGTGTCTGTGTGCACAAGACAAGTTCAGGTTTTTCAAAGACTGTCTGGGACTTTCAGAAAAATCACTTACGTGATCAAACCGCGGACACCTTAAAAGCCCATGGGTTTGCTAGAAATGCCGCTCATAACGGGAACTGAGATGTTTCTCTTATTATGAAACCTGATTTTGTGAGGTTCTTCCCGCAGCTGCTTCAGCTTGTTTGAAGTTAAAACTTTACTAGTCATCTTTTCAGCATGAAGGCATTTTTTAAAGCCCCAAATGGTTTTGATATCTTAAGTTCTAGTTACTGAGCAGTGCAGAAAGGTAATTTAAAGACAGACCTGTGCCATGGTTTTGGCCAAAATCTACTTGTTTATTAAAGAAACCTTAGATATCTGCAAGCAGCACCCCTCTCAGAAGCCTTTAAAGCCTTGAAACTCCTAAGAGTTTCAGTTTGAATATTGGCTGTCGCACACATATATATGTTACTTCCAGAATATTTCACTGTCTTGATGCTGTAATATAGACGGTAATCACTTCATGATGTTGTGATAAAATATGAACAGACCACTTCGGTGCAAAATAGGAACTATTTTAAATTCTTTGAGTTCAGAGCTTTTGTTATACCTTCCGAATATTTTAGATGCACTGGTTTTCAATTTATCTTGCAGTAACTCAGAATATGCATACTAACTGGCTGGTATAACGGTGTAATTTTCAAGGATAATTAGTTTGTGGGGAGAATCTTCACCACTGTTTGCACATGTTTGCAAGCAAAACTATTGCGAATGCTATGAAAAGGTGGTTTGCATGTAGTTCCAACAATTTTCAAGTAGATAAACAGCACAAAACCAAGATGGGCTTATCCTCTAAGATTTTGATTAAGATACATTATCATTTGAATTTGGAAGACTTTTTAGAATTTATTTACAACTTCTCCTTCTTACAGTGAGTTATTAGTTGTACTTTAGTCTATGATTAAGGCCTTGCTTTTAGATAATAATCATATTGTATTTCTAATGCACATTCCTTTTTTCCTTTTTTTTAGTTTACTAAGAACACTAGTGTTATTCAAATGCTTGTACTTAGCCAAATGTAGGCAAAAAAACCCATGAATATATATTATTTTAGCTATCAAAATCAACTCATCTTATTAGACTTACCTTCTGATCTCACTTTCTGTGATTATTGTAGGAAACTGATTTAATGACATAACTATTCACTAACACAGGAAACCTTAAGAGAATATTGCAGGATTTGGGATTTGGAGTATGAAATTGCAGGGAACTTGTTTTAGGAACATGATCATCATCCTGTCATTGAAAAGTGATCGACTGACTTAGATTTCAGCACGTAGGTTTTTGTTGAATATATGAAACAATCCTCAACAGGAATCCTTAATGATTAATTCATTTTCTAAAATACATGTTAGAAGACTCAGCTAATAGCGTCCCACAAGACATGTCTGTTAAAATGGAGGATTTAATGAATAATTCACAAAGGGAAAGAAGAAGTTAGCAAACAATTTCAGTTGGTGAAAAGATCTAATAACTTTTGAATAAAGTACTCGAAAATATTTTCAGAGACTGATAGTGGTAAACACACTGTATTGTTGAACAGGATTCAAAAGGGAGAGACAAAGAACTAAGAAATAAAACTGTGGAAAACCTAAGAAGAGAAGTTTAACAGACTATAAACATAAACAAATGAGATCTATCACATGAAATGCCAATCATAAGCACAGCATAAATTACTTTATGGAATTTATAACAAGCATAAATCAGAGAAAGCAAAACCCAAAACTACTAGCATGGAAGTTTAGAAATTGAGATCGAGGGAAGAATGGGGGGAAAGAGGGAAGTAGACAAAAAGGCAAAGATAAATGTATTCAGAATATTCCCTGTAGGTTTTATATCTGTGAGTCTTAGATATCCATCAGAACAAAATCTGGTGAGCAGCTGGTATGCTTACAGGGCAAGGTTTACACAAATTTCTTCGCTCTCTACTTACCCACTGGAGCCGTTCTTGTGGCTCCACTTGCTGAAGTGGAGCAGGTGAATGTGTTAAAGTCAGTAGAGAAGGAAAACACCAGCCTGTTTGGGTGAGGGTGTCAGGATCAATAGTTAAACCAGGAAAGCAACAAAATGAAACTCTGCTGTCATAGCTGTCTTGGCTGAAGATGTGAAATCCTGACACAACTATGGGGAAGATTTAGCAGGGTCTTATGGAACTATTGCTATTAATACCTTTCACTGTGCTTCTCAAAACCGTGCATAAACATGAAAGGGTTTCCAATGTAAAAGTCCAGACCGAAATCCAGATTTCCTTATAAAATAAGGCTGTCTGGATCCAAATTTCTGGACTGGGCAGTTACAAATGGTCTCAAATCACAGTTTGGACTTGGATGAAGTTTTTTGTAACTTGAAAATTGAACGGTCCAATGAAATGGTTCAAATTCTTGATCTACATAAAACATTGTGTCATGTGGCAAAGCTAGATAGGCCCTTCAGCCTTCTTCTCTCACTTAAGTCCCAGATCATGCTCCCTTATTCTGATATTACTTGAAATGTTTTGTCCAATCAATACCACTCTGAACAGTGTGCACTGCTTTCTGTGTCAGATTAATTGCACTCTTTTAACCAGGGAATATGAGTTTATAATAAGTCCCTGTATTGTTCTTTACAGCTAATTCTTGACTGACTTTTCCTATTTCAAAAAGTGATCTGAAGTGTTTTGAACTGTAAAAAAAATTTTGACTGTTCCTGCTGGGTGTCTTCCCCAGGATGAACCTTTTTTAAATGTCCCAGCAAAAAAACTCCTCATCCTGGCTGGAGTGGGAGAAGGGAAAAAGAGAGGGAGAGAAAGAAGCAGCAATAATTTTGTGGTTAGCATTGAGCTCTGATTACTCCAAACTTTTTTGAGGGCTTGGGTTTGCGCTTTAATACTTCTTCTAGGTTTTGTACTTCTTGTTACCATCTCTTTTTGCCTAGATATTTTTAGATTCTGTATCTCTTGCCATCCTGGTAGGGGAATACAAATGCATCCCTAAATGTCATTAAATGAATTGGACTGGATCCTAACTTAAATTTATGCATTTTTCATCTAACATATTTCCATTGTCTTTCATTAAAATTGCTCCAAGTTTACCAAGAAATTGTTCTGTATTCTTCCATTTAATCTTCAAACAGGCCCGAATGTGCTTAAATATAGTTTGAAACAGCTATTGCCATGAGCACAAATACTCTATTCAACAAGACAAATAAATTTCTTCATCTGAGAAGATACAACTGCAAAGCCTGTTTGTTCTCTGCTGTTTCAAACTTTCCTGGTACTTTCTGTGAACCAATTGGTTTTCAATGCTCTAGGGTGAAGAGGGACATTCCTTGTGAGCAGGACATACTCCTGTTTCCTTATGGCTGGCAAATTATTGGCATATGAGCACTCTCAGAGCTTGCAACGCGTCTTGGGAACTCCATTCTCTATAAGCGGCAGATTTCAGGCACAATAGATACATTCATTCTCTGTGCATACAGTGCTTATTGCTTGTCTCACACCGCCTCTAGTACAGCACCAGCATTGGACTTCCTCCCACCTGTCTGGCTAGCTACCAACCTGTGGGCAATGTCCAGATGGCATGAAATTTTTTTTTTTGAATTGGTATGAGAAGTAAGTTCCACAAACAGCGCGTTCTGCTCCCATGTTAAAAACTGTACGGAAGATGGGGGATGACATGTTAGTGTGGGACAAAGTGAGAGTTCTAAACGAAGACTTCTCTTTGCTTTCTTTATAGAGCATAAAGCACAATAGGTTGTATGGTTAGGAATTATACGAATAGCAGTTTATATTTAGAAGGTTTAAGGTTACCAATTACTGATTTTTAAAAAAATATTCAAGAGTCCTCTCAAGTAAATGATCTTTAAATCTTCTATCTCTTCATACATTCTGAGAACTTGGAACAGGCAAGCAATTGCAAACAACAGAGGTCTGGTCATGTTCCTGATTCTAAAGAGTATGTCTACTTTATAGTAAAATGGTCTAGAAGTGGCAAAACTTACATTTACTTCTGGAAAAGTAATTACTGTCACGTTATGGCTTCCATTTATGCAAGTAATTTTTTTTCAGCTCTCCTTCAGGCAGAGAATATTTGTTTAGTTCTTATTTATTTGTAGTCTCTAGCTATATACATTTCTGTAATTTCTTAGAGTTTTCACAGACTACATGGAGTTTAATCTTTTTAGTTTAAATCCTCAATTTGAGGACATGTAAAGAGATTTGGAATCTTGATTTTTTTATTTTTTATTTTTAAATGAGCTTAAGGGATAAACCTCTATGCTTTGAAATAAACAGGACATAGAATTTCAGAGTCTGAAAAGCAAGTGAAAAGAACATGTATTTGAGAAAAAGAGGCAGATCGTGTAATGACTCTTCAATGTTCAGGATAGGTAACACAGTTTATTTTGTCCTAATGCAACTACTCTTCTGGGAAAATGCATTAATATGATTTTCTTCATCATCATGATCTATCTTGTGCTGTATAGCAGTTTCTAAACAGAAGTTCATATCAGAACCATTTAGAAAAATCACTTGGACTGGAGCGATTACAGTAAATAAAGTTTCTGTAAAAGCCAAGCACCTTTCCATTATGTTTTCAAGCTAAGATATGTGCTTTTACTAAGGAGGATTCTTTATTGAATAAGCGCTGCGGAGGAACTTAAGAGACCTGAGTTCTAATTCAGCTTTGCCATTAGGCAGTGAAGTGAATTTGGGCAAGGCACTTCATCTTCCTGCCTCTCAGTTTGGGTGTGTATGAACTAGCGGGCTAGTGCTACCTACATGAGGCACTCCTTTATTCTTGTAGGGTACAATATCCCCTCTCCTCAGAATATGTGACATTTCTTTCTGATAACTCTGTATTCAGCCATTAAAGATAAATAAATGTCTTTATAGTAAGAACAATATTATTCTGTTATCAGTGTCAGTTAGTTCTATTAAAAACATATTTTAGTGCAATTTTGATGCTACTTTTTAATTTTAAAGCTTCAGAATGGTACATTGGCATCTAATTTTATTGCATTTTGAGCAGATATAAGATGAATGTACCTTAAGTCCTCTTTTTTTACTTCCTCTCTTTCCCAAGTTTTTGTCTTATTTAATTTCTGTGTGGACAATTGTCGGGCAGTACACACTTATGGTTTCGTTTCCCTTCCCATGTTAAAGTTCTCTGGCTCGTATAAAATTTTTACACCCATGTGTGCATACTGATAAATCCCGATGTACACACAGTTGTGCCCGAGTGCCTGTATACGCCCGTTACATCAACTGTGTAACAGCAGTAGTCATTGGTTATAAACCCCTGAAAATGAAAGGCTGCAAATTCCAAGTGAGAGGGGGAGACATTTGGAGTCCCAGTCAGTGTGACCTGGATGTAAGTGGTTCCTTGCTTGTATTGAGAGGAAATCTTAAACGTGGACCCTGTTGGCTTTGCAGGAGACCAGTTATCACGGGTTCTTTATCTCTTACTGACGTTTAGGAATGTTTTACTTCTCCCCAATGTGAGAACAGTAGTTATGTACAGTACAGGAAGATTTACATACTCATACATCCAGAGTAAAGAAAAAATAAATTTTTCTCTTCCAGATTTTTAAAAAGCAAATAGCAAATCTCTTGTACATCTCAATGTGCTGCCACTAGAGTGCACCAGAACGTTTGGTTGTAATAGACTGATTGCAGTAACTTGCCTCGCCTTAAAATAGTATGGTTTTGTGCTGTACAAATCTCTACTAAAATGTCTGCATGATTTTAACCCAGTTTTAATATAAATGCCTAATGAGAAGGTCTCTGTTTCTACTATATCATCTGTGAAGGTACAACGTAAATTTTAGCCTTTCAATACTTAAAATGGAGTTTTTACAGTTTCTTCCCCAAAAAGCAAAATGAACTTGCTAATTATGTCAACAGACATTTTGAGCTCTTGAGTTCATAACACTGGATTTTATTGAGCAAGTGTAAAGTGGAAGACACAAAGTACAATTAGAGACACAATTCTTTCAGTTGTCCTAGGTAGAATTGCAAATAATGTGATTGCGTCAGCACTCGTCAAAATAAAAATCCAATCATAATTACTATTGTCAAAAATGAGAAACGCTCATTAAAAGGACACAAAGGGGTTAGATTTCAGATGGGCACTTCTTTGCTTGTTTGCTTCTTTGTTTGTTTTACAGTGGCAATACTATGACCCAAAATCGAATGGAAATGCTGACTTAGCTGCACTTGAAAGCAAAAGAACACATGACAGAATGAAATTGTGTCCCCACTTACAGCAATAGTGAAACTTATGTTAATTTTAGTGAAGCCACGATTTTATCCTTAGTGTTGCTGGGAAGAAATATCTTTAGCACAAAGGTAATGCCATGCTTCAAATGGAGCTGTATCTTTTCTTTATTATTCAAAAAGGTCCTCCAGATCTTCATCACGTGGGTGACTGATACTCTCTTCCCTTGTTTGTAAGGCTGGCCTTGGTGCAGTCTTGGTATTGCAGTCTGACATGTGAGAACTAGAGCAAGCTGTGCCTCGTGGGTGCCTTAAAGTCCTCCTTAGGAAGTAACCTAAATCAAAGGAGCTCAGAGAATGCTTTTGTGTAGTAGAAAATGTGCAAGAAGACAGTAGATTGAAAAATCCAATAAAAATGTGGGAGAATAATATGAAATGTGGTTGTTCTTCCAATCCTGACTTGTGAAACTCATTCCCTGAGGAATGACCTATTCTGGACTTCTAGAGTGGTGAAAGAGAGATTTATGGGTTCTGCCATAATAACCACTAACCTGTATTTTGAATCTGAGACATTAGGTTTTGATTTTTGTAGAAATAAAAACCCAGGCTGATTTCTAGAATTTCATTTTATCTTGCTACTTTTATCTGTATATTTTTATGGTCCAATACCATCAGTGATGATTGAACAATAGCCAATAGATGATCCAGTTGGATAGTAGACCTACCTACTCTTGCTATATGTATATATAT
>NW_009699371.1:0-41367 GCF_000703405.1 Apaloderma vittatum | reverse complement strand
GGCTGCCAGCCAGGGTCAAACCACGACAAGTATTCAGATTCAGTCTGTGTACTAGTCTGATCCTCACTGCTGAGTTTCATCTTCCAGTTATCTTACAGATAGTAGGCTGTTTTTCTAGTGATATTTTTATCTTTTTACAGAACAAAAAGAATGAAGGGTTAAATAATCCCTTAAATCGGTTCTTTGTCACTAGTGAAAACAATAGCCAAAGAATAAAATGGTCATTTTTTGAACCATTGCAATACACAGGAAGCAAAGAAGTCTTAAAATGAGAGCTAGTTGAAATTGGGCAAACAGATTAAAAACAACTTTCAAAATGTGTTGCCCAAGCATTCTACATATGTGTGATATTAATATTGTACTGGTCAGTAATAGAAAGAATTTTAATGTTATTGATAGTAATAATTGCAAATCTCATAACACATGCTGGTCGCGATTACACTTCATAAAAAAGGAAAAGCAGAAAATACCTTCTGAGGACAAGGACTCTTGTTGATTTTAGATGACTAAGACATAATCAAAAAGGTTTCTGAATTTTGGAAATTGCATAGAGGAATCTGGAATGAAGGGCAAGAAGCCTTTTGTTTAAAGAATATTTTGTTCTTTAATTAGCAGCTCAGAAAATATTATTCCTTGTGTACTAGGGTAATCATTACATACGTTACTGGAGTGGGTGGAGAAGGCGAAAACCTAATTATTAGTGTCCTATTTAGAAGAAAAGTGGTGCTTTAAATTTAGAGCCCCTGTTTATAGAGATTTTCTCACTGCAGAGGTATATAAATTAAAAAAAAAAGTACTTTGGATTTTTTAAGGTTTTTCTGTCACTTTTAATTATAGCATTTGTTCTGTCAGTCCATGGTTAATCATCCCACAGATTCCAAGAGTATGCAGATCTGTGAATATCTACAAGTCATATAACTATCTTTATTGTTCAGACCTCCACCAGTGAGCACAACAATGATGTGACACATGTGGTAGATGCTACACTGGAATGTAAGAATATACATTATCAACATGGCATTGACAATGTGAAAAAATTTAATCTGTTTGGAAAGTTACTGCAGGATTAAGGTCAGAGAGAGGTAACTCGACCTGCTTCTCTGCCTGTATATCTGAAGTAGATATTTCTAGGTTCCTTTTGACATGACAACCTGAAAAAGAAAATTGTGCTTGAAGAAAAAACCTCAGAAATGAAAAAAGAATTGGATGCTGTTTGTCAAGGGTGTCTTAATATGTGCAGTGGCTAGCCGTGCTCTGTGTTCCGATTTGCCTTATGAAAATGATAGAATAATGTTATGTTCCATAAAAATCTATTTTAAAAATTGTGCTTAGAAATACAATTCAGTAGGTGGATTCAAGGAAAACAAAATATATGACAAAGAACTCATAAAAGCCGTATCTGTTGAGCTGACAGGCACCATACATTTTGAGAGGGCTAGAGAGGATACGTTTGAGATTTTCTTTTCTGAGATGTAGTAGCATAGAAATCTTAGAAAATTATGTCAAACTTTTCTTCCGTGACACTACCCTCTTGCCATCTCATACTCTTGGTAACCTTGCATAACTTCAGTTATGTAAGATTTAAGAGTAGCATTTTTTTTCACTAACCAAGGAATAACAAGAAACAAGGCAGTTTCTGTTTGCTAGGTTGCTGTATAGAGGAGTAACAAGTGTCTACTGGATATAATTTACATTTTTAAAAGAATTTTCACCTGAAGAAGATTATTTGAAAATCAGGGAGTTTCAAACTATTTTAGACTCTGGACATCCGTATCTTATACAAAATATTACTTATTTTATGAAACAAAACCACTATTTTGTAAAACAAAAAGAAAAATAATTTGTGAAAATATAGCTTTATAAATGAGGGACATAAGAATTCAGTCCAAGTGAAGTAATTCTCTTACAAGTTATGGCGTAATTAACAGGAATGTAAAACTGTATACTTCTGAAGAACTATTCTTAGGCAGTTTCCCTTTTCCCTACTTTTTACAATGTACAGGTCTTCCTCCCCTCATACTGTCTTGTGGTTTGTTTCAGTTGTGCAAAGCTGTAATAATTATAGTATGCCTCTCTTTCTCAAGGAGACTTTATATGTTTTCTTGTATACATTCGTTCCATTATAGATTTTGGAAGGCTGGTATTTGTAGTGCACCATTTTTTTCACATAATTTTTGTAAAAGTATGATTCCTGTTTTCAAAATTCTTTGATAACATGAATTTATAAGTTTTTTTCTTTAAAAAAATAATAGAAAAGGTAGAAAAAGGCCCAACTTCAACCCAAATTATATAGCTAACTATATCCCATTCAGCAGGTTTTTTTTCAGGACTTGGGCAGCTAAATAGTCTAGCTTAAAGGAACGTTGGTGAAAATGGTGCAGATAAATTTAAAGACATTTGAGAACCACATGTTCATTGATTATCACTGCTATACAAATATTTTTTAATTTTGTAACAAAAAGGTGGGTGTGACCTTCCTTCCTGCGTTCCATTTAATATCTGACAAAAAGGGAATTTACACTTGCACTTCTTGCATGTCTAGAAATGCTCTGTAGTTTCTCAACCCTCTTGAGAGTACCTGAGACAATCTGTTGCTGATACTAAGAAGAAATATATTTAGAAATATTTTCAGAAATAACATCCCTAGATCATTTCTCTAAAGTAAAAATATTTTGAATTGAAAAAGTACTGTGAGAAAGACTGATAATTTTCAGTTAAAGAAGCAATGAGGTTTTCAAAGAGCAGAAGTGTTTTGGTCCCACTTCTTATACTTGCAAAAATAACACTGCATTTTTTCACAGGCTGATGTCTGCAGAGTTGAAAGTTGGAAAGGTCAGAGAAAAACACTTTTCTAAAAACCTGCATCTTCTGTCACAGAATCACAGAATTGCTGACGCTGGAAAAGACCCCTGAGATCATCCAGTTCAGCCTATGACCACATGGGCCAGACCACGGCACTAAGTGACACATCCAGCCTCTCCTTAAACACCTCCAGGGACGGTGACTCCACCCCTTCCCTGGGCAGCGCATTCCAGTGCCTGAGCACCCTCTCTGTGAGGAAATGCTTCCTGAAATCCAACCTAAATCTCACCTAAATCCAACCTAAACCTCACCACGGCCTGATGCAGTTTCAGGCCGTGCCCTCCCATCCTGTCACTGGTTGCCCAGGAGAAGAGCCCGACCCCCACCTGACTACAACCTCCCTTCAGGCAGTTGTAGAGAGTGATGAGGTCCCCCCTGAGTCTCCTCTTCTCCAGGCTGAACACCCCCAGCTCCCCCAGCCTCTCCTCAGCGGACTTTCCCTCCAGTCCCTTCCCCAGTCTCGTTACTTTGAACAAGCAGGACATCAGACTGTCACTTTGTCAACTTACTTCTATTAATACTCTACAGTTTCCCTGTCATTTTGGTAGCTTGTTTTTTCTAAGGAAGGTAAAGATCTCCATGTAGATGCTGTACTTGTTTATAATGGGTTTCACAATTTTCAGAATATTTCCTTCATGGACTGGAATTAGATCAATGGTATTTGTGATTTCAAACTCATTTCCTTGTAGACTCCTGAATCCTTCGTGTTCACAAACATGTTTCTTCCAGCTCTCAATTCCTTCTTCTGTGAAAGCTCTCTTTGCTCTCTTGTTGAAAATAATTTGATTCCTTGTGACTGTTAAACATCTGCAGAGGCAAATCAGCTGCCACAATGCTTCCACAAGCAGAAAGCTAAAAATCCCCTAAACCCCAGAACCTGTCTTGCTTGAATGCACCTACTACCTATATCCTGATTCTCTTTTTCTCTCTCCCTCCTTGAATTCTCCTTGAAAAAACTGCCTGAGAACTTATCTTGATTTGGATGAAGAACTCTGCAACAAGGGATTTGCTAATCTGTTCTTTTACAGTTTTCTCACTCTTGTCATTAGTTAATATAGCCCTGCCAGGTCTGAAGCAAGTTTCTGCAGTTTTCTTTTGAATAACTTAAAACTGTTCTCACATTCAGTTCCTCTCTTTTATTTTCTTTAAAAGAAGCAGAATATTAAACCAAGGTAAGCACTGTGCCATAATTAATATGCAGGTGGCATTCACAGGAAGCTGCCGAGCAGCAACATGTAAGAATTAGTACCGTACGTTTTTCCCATGAAGTTATATTATTGTAATAACTATCAATTAAGCAGCAGAAGTAACTTCCTTTAAAGATTCTACTCCTTATTTCCTTTCCTAGGAGTAGAATGTGTTATGCTTCTGCTCAAGAGAAAAAAACAAGCATATTTCAAAGCCAGGGCTTGCTGCTATAGTCAAAACGGGAATGATGTAAAGTTCTCTAGTACTGGTACTTTTCAGCACTAACACCCAGGGAGAGCACACAGCTGGCTGATATCATGTAGTCACTGTGTGAGTAAAAGTCGACCTTTTTTTGAGAGCACTTTCAGCATCCATTTTCCATAGGTTCAAATGCACATTTGTGCAAGACAGTGAGAAAAGATCCTTCGAGTAGGCTAAGTAGTAACACAGCTCAGAGATCTATATGCCCTAAACAGCTAATTTAAAAAAAAAAAAAAATCAGGGTTTTCATTCTTTTTGTTTGTTTTATTTTTCTTTTCAATTCAGTTGCAAAGCAGAAAGATTTGAAAGTCCTTATGACATTTGTAGTAAGCATCTTTCAGCATTTTTTCAGAACCTTCCTGGTGCATCGAAAGAATAAACTTGTATAGTCATGCTCCTGATCACCTAATCCCATGTTCAATCACTGAAATTTACTGTGTATAGATTAAATTACTTTTTGGAAATATATGTTTCCTCTATTTCATGTAATGAACTCTACTACTGCCATGGTAAGGGAGAGAAAAATATTACTAGGCAGGAGACCATTCATCATGGCGTAGATGTTTGAAGTAGATCATATGGATCACTGTCTAAAAGTGCAGGTCCACGTTTACTGCTTCACTTACAGACCTACGTGCACAGAATCATGTCCTTGGATTGAGATCATTCAAATTTCAAATATTCATGGAGAATTTGTTTGATTTGTGAAAGTATTTAGTAAATTTGCATGCTTTTTCTCATTTAGATCATTCCAAATCTAATTAACTTCAGTGTAAACACGTATTTATTAGCCAAAGTCATCACATTTTTTTCTGTTTTGTTTAATTAGAAGATAAAAGTGAAGTGTCTCCTAAAAATTAGTATTTTTGTATTATAATATTAATATTATATTAAGTGTAACTTCCCATACAATACTATACTCTTGCGGGATCTTATTAGGTTTGAGTTTGTTAATGTAAATATGCATAAAAAATATTTTCATGTAATTAGGAGCTAAAATAACTATATTTTAAAGGAAATCTGGGCTATAAATGTATTACAAATTACAATTATATTCCTATATCTAATAGATTGGAGTGGAATTATTTCTTAAAATATGAATTCTAGTGGGAAAGTTTCTTAAACGTAGAAATACCAGCTTATTTTTCATACCACGAATGCAAGAGCCTCTAATTAACCCTTTTATTTGTAGTTAATAGCTTTAAATGTAGTATCCAGAGAGAGAATAGAGCTTGTCAAGAGGTAATAAGGAGATGGTTTTTTTATACAGCATTTGAGATTAAGTTATTATTCATTTAATCTGTAGAAGTACAAACTGTCCACATGTAGAACAAAAGCCTGAGGGCATATTTAGTGCACATCCTTTTTTAAGAAGAATATATTAATGCCTGCTTTATATTTCCCCATTTTGTCTAGGATAAAAGAATAAAAAGAAAAAAAACAAACAACCCCTCTAGTCCGCATTTGTAGAGGCTTGTGCTTACATCCAAGTTGACAGAACGTTGCAAGAAGACTTGTATCAAACAGCTTCAGTTTATTGTCACTTTTATTGTCTATCACCACAGCAGAATTTGACAGTTTGCCTACAAGAGTAAGAACCAACTTCCAGTACATGTCATCGCAAAACTGAGCTGCTGGTCTGTACAGCAAGGGGTTTGCTTTAGAGCAGTGTCTGAATATCTGGGGATTTTGATTGATTTTTTATTTGTTGTTGGGTTTTGTTTGGGGTTTTTGATTGTTGCTTTTTGTTTGTTGTTGTTTTTTAAGAAAATCCTGTGGTCTCTGAGCATTGAATCTCACAGTCAAGGCAGAAGAAAACAGAGGGCAAGATGGAGGGAGAGGGGAAAAAAAAAGTGACAAGTCTGTCATTCATAAAGATCCAACTGATTGCTATAATGAGTCAGAGTCTCGAGAGAAGAGACGGAATGACTCTGGGACCCTAAATGTCACTAAGGTAAAATGGCTAGACAGTTTGACCTGCTAGTAGTACCAATAGGATCATGGGATAATTTAGATTGGAACGCACTTCAGCAGGTCTTTAGTCCAAACTCCTACTCAAAGAAGGATCAGATATGAGTTTAGACCATTTTATTCAAGGTTTGATCCTGATAGGATTTGAAAACCCCTAAGAAAATTATAGCATGTGTTAGACAATCCAGAAAGAAAGGCTGTTCAGCAGTTACTGATCTAATTCCTGCCAGTGTAAAAGAATACTTTAAAAAAAGGCACAAATAAAAAGGAATATATAATACTATATTATTTTTCTGACATTTGCAAATTGTTTAAATCCTATATTGTTAGAAAGAACAGGCAAACTATTTGCCTGGCTGTTTTTCATGTAAACAAGAGTGAGCAGAAAATCTAGAATAAGGCTACCAGTTATTCATACATACGTAGCATAGTGAGGAATACCACAAATCAGATGTTGGCTAAATACTCATGGAGGAGCAGAGCTCAAGGCACGAATGCAAGTTTAAGTAATAGTTGCAGTGTTTGTTTAGATGCTGAAACCAGGTGATCTTATGTAGTCTTTTAAAAGTTCTTTTACAAATGCATATTTTGGCAAGAATTTTAATGTCTTCAGTATTTTACATTATTACAACACTATTAGATGTTATTTATTTATTAATTTTTACCCCACAGGATCTCAGCTGTATCTTACGATCAGGGAACATGCTGGTTTTTTTATGAAATGTTATAATATTCCACAATAGGAGTTTTAGTTCAGAATTTATATATTATCAGATGGATCTATGCATAATTTAGACCTGGGTTCTGTATAATTTTTTCCTATGGGATCTCTTTGAAATTCAGAGACAGGATAAAGTGTATTTTCAGGGAAGGTTGCCAATCTACTTTTAGTAATACTGTAAAGGTTATTTGTTTCCATTAATCAGAAGTAAAGACATACAAAACTACATAAACCAGTGGGCACGTCCTGAGTGCATTAAATTTTATCATTATACTGCCTTTTTTCAGTAGGAAAATTAATTACAGATTTAAATATGAAAGAATTAAATATCATATTAAAGAATAAAAACAAATGTCTAATTAAGGAAAATATTTAAGGAAATATCCTACAATTATTTTTAAGAGTATATTTTTATTCCTCTCAAAAATGTACTTTTTAAAGATAATTTTAATAAGCATGGAATAAAAATGGTATAGAAAGCATATTCTTAATAAGTTTAATATTTTAGCAGTTTTATAGTCTTTTTAAGTCTGTTTGCACCAGGAAAATATTCTTTCTGACACGTACATTCAAGGTAGGATTGAAAGTTACAGCTTTCGTAAGCATTGAAGAACAAGAAAGTCTGGTGTAGTTCTCACTAATTCCAATGAGGAATTAAAACCTGAGAAATCATGTATAATAGTTTCTTAGGGTTTTATTTTTGTCCAGAAATTTTATTTTTATATTTTACTTACCTTTCCTTGATCATTCTGATCTCCTGTTTGTGTTTTGCGCTGTAAAGAGTATATAAGGAATATATATATCATCAAAAAATGTCGCAGGTTGGGGCTAGGCCAGCCACTAAAACGTGGACAGACGCTCTCTAACCCCCTATCACCCCCCAAATGGAAAGGAAAAGGGAATGAGGCAGAAAAACTTATGGATTAGAGAAGAAAAAACTAAACCAGCTTTAATGAAACAATAATGGAAGTAATAGCGAAACTATAAAGAACTATATACAACTATTTATAGGCCCGATATTGAACCTGACTGCCCCCCCATATCAATCCCCACTGATGCTGCAGAGCAGGAGGCACTGGGGAAGCCCCAGACTCAGCAGTGGCAGGAGCTGGATACAGGGAGCTGGATTCGGGAACTCAGAATCTGGATCAAAAGCAGGAGGTGAGATGGAGTCCTCCCTGGACACCGGCCATTGCAGAAGAGGCAGAAACTCTCGTGATCACTCAATTTATACTAAATATGACGTATATGGGATGGAATACTCTTGTTGGTCACTTGCCCTGTCTCTTGCACCCTAGAGGTGCAACCTCTTACTTCCTTGTGACCCCTGTTACTGCTTGGCACCCCCAGCGTGGCACACAAGAGCCAGCAGGGGCCTTGGTCACTACAGGAATAGGTGTAAGCAAGAGCCTTTCTGCATCCCAGTCCCAGGCAGTAACTGTAAACATCAGGTGTTATCACTGCCAGTAGCACACACTGTCTGCAAAAACATGCTGCTGACTTTAGAAAGTGCAGCCTTTTAGAAGAGACTGAGCTGGAAAGTAAATATCACTGAACAGAATTGGTTTTGTTTAGCCCAAACCAGGACAGTTATCGTCAAACGATAACACTGATTTTCAAATGATGCTAGTTATATGAGGGGTTAACTTTTGTAAAAACTAACTTAAAAAAAGAGGGTAAAACTACTGTGGTTTTTGTTTGCTTGTTTGTTTTGTGTTTTTTGTTTTATTATGTTTTGTTTAAATAAGAAAAATAAAAGCTTATTATGGAATACTGAAATAAAACAATGGTAATAAGATAAACCATTCAAGTGGTTTGCTCATTACATAGTATTCCCAAAAGAAATCCTTTATGGCTCATAGTACATTTAAAAAAATTATGTGTTTCACCTTGAGAAAATAATCGAGTAATGCAAATCTGGGTAGGTTATGGTGTTCGTTATAACTACAATTAAATTTAAAGCAAAATGTCAAGGGAGCTCTCTCAAATGAATTCAATATATATTCACATGGACAGCATGGATAGATACCACAATGAGGTGAGTGATCACAAAATACTTATCACTGATTTAGGCTGTAAATCACTCTAGAGTTGAAGGATCTTGTTCTCCTGTTGCCTGTCATAGAATCATTCAGGTTGGAAAAGACCCTTGGGATCACTGAGTTCAACCATTAACCCTACTCTATAACACTCACCCCTAAACCATATTCCCCAACACCACATCTAAACAACCTTTAAACATATCCAGGGATGGTGACTCAACCCCCTTCATGGGCAGCCTATTCCAATGTCTGA
This sequence comes from Apaloderma vittatum, assembly GCF_000703405.1. NCBI lineage: Eukaryota > Metazoa > Chordata > Aves > Trogoniformes > Trogonidae > Apaloderma > Apaloderma vittatum. Next base: position 32,069 of record NW_009699371.1, on the reverse strand, counting down.
CTACTCTTTCTGTGAAAATTTTTTTGCTAATATCCAGTTTAAACCTACCCTGTTGCAGTTTGAAGCCATTCGCTCTTGTTCTATCGCTAATTACCTGTGAGAAGAGACCAGCACCAATCTCTACAAGGTCCTTTCACGTAGTTGTAGAGAGTGATGAGGTCTCCCCTTAGCCTCCTCTTCTTCAAACTGAACAGGCCCAGCTCCTTCAATTGGTCTCCATAAGATTTATTCTCCAGGCCCTTCACCAGATTCATTGCTCTCCTCTGCACTCGCTCCAGCACCTCAATATCTCTCTTGTACCAAGGTGCCCAAAACTGGACACAATACTCAAGGTATGGCCTCACCAGTGCCAAGTATAGAGGGACAATCACCTCCCTACTCCTGCCAGTCACATTATTTCTAATACAAACCAGGATGCTGTTGGCCTTCTTGGCCACCTGGGCACACTGCTGGCTCATATTCAGACACTTGTCTATTAGAAGCCCCAGGTCCCTTTCTGCCAGACAGCTTTCCAGCCACACTTCCCCAGGCCTGTAGCGTTGCATGGGGTTGTTGTGGCCCAAGTGCAGGACCTGGCAGTTGGCCTTGTTGAAGCTCATGCCATTAACATTGGCCCATTGATCCAATCTATCCAAGTCTCTCTGCAGGGCCTCCCTACTCTCATGCAGATCAACACTCCCACGTGTGTGTAACGCATCAGCGTTACACACAGAACAGATGAAAGATCGGAAGTTTTACTGACAACCTGTTACTTTCTCTGTATTTCAAAAGAAAATACAGTCCTGACAGATCTGCCTTCCTTTAACCCACCACAAGATTTCATACAAATCATGAAGAGATATGCAAGGAAAATGAAACAAACAAAACATAGGAACTTGAAGGTGAAAAGGTTTTAAGAGGAGGAAGCAAAAAAAGTTTAATTATTTGAAAAATATCTTCAGAATTGTAGTGAAACAAATTGTATATCTTTTAACATAAAGTACAGACTTTACAGCTTCCAAGTATCTTTTCGATTTGTTTTTTTTCCCTTTTTTTCTAACTTCTACTGCTTTGCTCAATATGTACTCCAATAAATAGGTGAAACCTTCAACATTCTGTAGGCATTGCAAGTGTCTCTCCATTACAAAAGCTGCAGAGCAGGGCACAGATGAGACCCACTTGTCACTTGTGTATTCAATCCATGTTCTTTAACAGTGCCAATTACAAATTAAAAAGATCATGGATTACAGAAAGAATCAGTTTTATAATTGTTCTTACAACAACTGATATTTCATACATACTTTATCAAGAAATCATCTGAAAATGTTAATGTAGATAGTGATAAACATATAGAATGTTAAAAGAAGAGGTTTCAATCAAAGGGCACCAATGTATGTAAAATGATTAATATCTCCCAACAGCATAAATAAGAGTACTATCCCCACAAAATAGGGTATCCAAACCATAATTTTCTTGCAGTTGACCAAGTGGGAGCACATTGATTTCCAGTTTTATTATTTTTTAAAAATTTTTGATTTTAAGCTGAACATCAAAATCTGACCTTGAATGTTCTCAAGACTCATTTTATTTCTCTCTTTTGCCAGGGCTTGGAACTGTTCTTGTGGTGAACTACTGTAGGCAGAGGTGGACCTTTGCCTGGACAAGCAGACAGTCTAATGAAGAAGAACAGAAAATTTATTTGGATCATGATCTGTCTAAAGACTGCTCAGAACAAATCGAGCTAGACAAGCTTTTCAGTGAAATTCTCGAAGGAAGATTGGAACTGGTATATCAGGTGAAAGCTGCATTTTATTTAGGACAGTGGCTTGTTCCTTACAGTTGCAATATTAGGAAAGATCTTCTGAAGAGTTAAAAATTTATTTTCTTGATAGAGGTCAAAACCAAGTTTTAAAATAAAGGACAAAAACTGGAAGGTACATGTGCAGACTTTCCTATCCAGTTACCAGGCTTTAAGGGATAGTTATAGGCAAGACTTTGGTGAAATCACAGATATATACATATTATTTTGTAAATTATTCTCTATTTTTATTATAAAACCAGTAATCCAGCATTTGGACCAAGCATTCCCTCAGAAAAGGTTAGTCAGAGCTTAAAAGCAATCTTGATTAATTCTTACCAGGGGTTAAATTGATAGGAGTTCTATATGGAATGTGTCTGGCAGTGAATGTAGTCCCTGGGCTTTCTACTAGAGAACACGTGGGTGAGATTGATGAGGGAGGACAGTGATAGGGTATGGAATAATTACATTTCAGAATTTTTTTTTTTTTGTCCAAAATTTAATTTGAAAATGTGGGACTTTCTGCTGTGAAAATGACTGAATCAGGGTGCATCGCTATCACTGTTAACTTTCATTATGGAGGTGGCATCAATGCTGATCGTGTAGTATTAATTGTGACATTGGATATGAACTACATTGGAAGAAAAGTCTGATTATTTTTAATTTGTTTTCTTTTTATTTGACTCAAATTGTCAGCCATTGTAGTCGTGGTTGCACTTAATTTTACTTACTATTAATTTATGGTCTTTAATTGTATATAATTATTTAGGTGTAAACATCGAAATAACAGGAATAAGCCTCATTAACCACATGACATTTAAAAACTTCACACTTTGAATTGAAAACATAAGTAAAATATATTTTTTATTAATTATTTGTTAAGAAAAATGGATAATACCACTAACCAAATTATTCATAAGGAATTCTTCACCTAGCTGTTACAAAACACTTCAGAAGAAAATATGTATTTTTTCTTACAGACTATGATCTACAGATCTCAGGTCCTAACAAAGTTTTCCAATTTCTTGATGCCTTAAGCAATACTTTGCAGATGTATATTAGTGGCAGGAAAATAAGAGGTTTTCCCTGCACAGGTGCATTGGTTAGAGCAAGTGTTCTCTACGTATAATTATAAATGTCTGCTTTGCAAGAGGTGAGGAGAGACAGTGTTTAAACAATTAAACATTTGATCTCTAGTCTCCGAAGATAAGAGATGTTTGAATAATATTGTAATCAGTGATGAAATTTAGTAATCAGTACTTTAAAAAAAATCCCAAACTTTGTTTGCCAGAAGCTTATCCATTGACAGGGGACATTTCACTTACGTTTATTACACATAGATCATATAAACCCCAGAAGTTGGCAGTGTGCCATTGCAGCAACAAAATAAAACCATGTTCTGAGCTGCATCAGCTAGAATATAGTCAGTAGCTATAGGGATGTAATTATTCCCACTCTACGCTTGTTAAACTACACTTGATATTTTATCAGGTTTTGGTTCTCCCAGTTCAAGAGAGAAGTTGAAAAACCTGACAGGATTTTTTGAATGGCAACTGAAATGGCTGGAAGGTTGGAGAACATGATGTATGAAAAGGTTGAAGGAATTTTGTTTGTTACTCTTACACAACTGAACCCTGGGGTGATCTAATCACAGTCTCTCAGTACTCAAAATCCAGCTGATTGTCAGGCCTATGCTTTTAAATTTCTTCTCTATTCCTACTGCTGTATTTCTCAGAAAGTGTAAACATACCCCCTAAACATGGTAGCATCAATATTTCCAGTCATCAATTCATGTTTGTCTTTAAGTACTTTTTTGCTTTATTCTCACAGTTTCTGAAAGACATCTTTGTTGTGCAGTTTTCTAACTCTCACTACTGACATGTTAATGGCCAGTTCTCGGTAATGGAAAACCTGCCTAAATTCAATCTTTCTTTGAGTTTCTGTGTCAGTTCTAAAAATAGCTTACTAGTTGATGTTTTGGATTTAAAAAGCCAAACAATCTTAGCATTTAATGAATTCAGAGATACGTAATTTCTCTCTCCCTGTGTGCATAATCTAAGAAGAAATTTCCCTGTAACTCTTCAGAAAAGGAAGGAAAATGTCTGCTTATTCTATATATGTTAATCAGGAGGATCTATGAGGCTGCACTTCTAAATTACCTTCAGAAAGCTAACAGTTAATATTTGTCATTTAACCAGAATTATAGTATAATACAGTACAATAGAAGAATAATTTTGGTTACATTTTCTGTTGAATATTTACAGAATCAATCAACAGGGACTTCAAGCATGTAAATTCAAATGCAAAGAAAACCAAATTATATAAAAAATAAAACCAAAATACTGCTGGAATATTTTCAATAGCTTCTAAATGGTTCATCAACATTTAAAATACATTTTGTTTAAATATGCAACAGTTCATTTCCTGGGAAGAAAGTTACTTTTTTTTCCGAAATTAACGTTCAGCCAACATTATGCCTTTTATAACCTTTCCAAAATATGAATATGCTGATTAATTCAAAAGACAAAGATCTTGAACTACCCTTCTAAACATCAAGAGCTTTCACTGAAGGCCAACCTGCATCAGCTTATTCCAAAGAGACAAGCTTTGACTTTCAGATTTTCCTGAGATCTTTTAGTTTTCATTTATGCTCATGCTGTATTTAGCTTATCCCATCTGCTCCCAATTACTGTGACTGCATGTGTTTTGTTTTATTTTTATGTTGGTGTGGTTCTCTGGTTGTGATAGGCCTGTCCTTTCAGATGAAGAATTGATTCTCCTGGAATTAAATGTTTTCGAAGACAGAGCAGGAAAATTAAATGCACGATTATTTACAGCATGTTAATATGGGCCACATCTCAGGTCTTTGTGTCTATACAGTAAGTGAAACTCTAGATAAGTTACTAGAAAGCTTATGGTATAAAAGAACTTTTAACTAAGATTTCAAAATCTATTCCAGACTGTTTAGGAGGAAAAAAATAAGTTGTCTCAATAGAAAGTAAAAAAACAAAAAAATAAAATTCATATTCTGATGATATTTTTTGTGCACTGTAGACATATTGGCAAAGTTTTTGCCTTCATACTATCATGAAAGAACTTCTGAGTTCACTGGAGCTAGTTAAAAAAAAATACTTCTATTCAAGGAAAGTTAGTATTATCTGCAATATAAAGCTAAGTAGGCCACAAATTTAGGAAGTTGTCTCTTTAATAATGTAATTTGTTACACTGGGGCCCCACATTGTCTGTTTACTCAAGCAGGTGGATTTGCTGAAGAAGTGCTGATGATGCAATGTGCTGACCCACATATCAGTTCCCAACAGACTGTACCAGCTGGTATAGTTTATGCTTATAGCTTAAACAAAGCCAACATTTTTCCCTTTCCTCTACCTCCTGCTGATAGAATATAGAACAATATAAATATTGTCAAGTTAGCTTCCTGGAAAAGATCTGTAAGCAAGTCTATACTTACAGTTATTTATGGCTTGGTTTGTTTTCTTATTCTGTATTATTTCTTGTGGGAATATCAGATAAAAATTTAAATCTAGGAAACTCTAGTTATATACTTATTGAATTACCTACCTTTTTCATATATTTTTAACACAATCAATAATCCTTGAACTTTAGTCTGCAAAAGGAAATAAATGATTATTCAGGTTTTTATTGTTTTCTGTTGTTTCATTTTCACAGATGCCTAAAATGTCACAAGAGCAGTAGCAAGATATGTTAAGTTTTACTACAAAATCAGAATTTTACACGTTGGCAGATAACTTTTCTGGGGCTTTTGAAAACGTAACAAAAAAGAGTACCAGAGTTAATGCAGTCAAAAGGTTATTTCCTTTTCTATCTGAGATGCTTCAAAGCTTCTGATGTTTGTTTAATTAACAGTAGCATTTTTTCTGCTCAGAGCTCTGTCAAATAGAAAGTGCAGAAGAATGCCTCTTTATTAAGCAGGGTTGTTGAAATGTAAAATTTGAACTTCTGCTAGAATCAGAAACTATTCATGTGAAAATGTTCTCAACATGCCGGAATATCCAGGGTTGATATTTCTTCATAACAGAGACACTGGGCCTAATGCTTTTTTGCTTTTGTTTTTTTTTAAAATTAAAATATGGTTGCTTCAAACATAGGTTTTTTGCTTTACCAAACTATATCTGCTGACATCTTTCATCGTATGCCAGAAATTGACCATGACTGATCCTCCTGTGTGCACTTTAAGACCATGAATCATTTCTGTAGACATTTATACACTTGTGGGGAATTGGATATTGAATTAAATGGAAGACATAACCCTTACTGCAGAATAACATTACTTTATGTAGATCTAGTTGAGGTGGTTTTAAATAGCTGTCTCAGGTTTTGTCATGGAATTACGTGATGGCTAGTTATTCTTGTATTATGAAGGTTCTGGACCATGCGTCTGATGTTATAATGATACAGTTTATAAATAGAAGATCATTCCAAATTTAATTTATATCTGTGAAACTTGTAATCAGTTGATTGACTAGTGATAAATGTGATTAAAGAGAACACAGATGTGTCCTTGATGTGAATATGAATTTGATGTTGTTCATGAAACAATAATCAGAGAAAGCAAAGGGTTAATGAATGATGGATGGTGATGCACAAAGTTCAGTACATGAATGACCTAATCTTTGATGCTGGAAGTCAGGTTATCTTTCGGTTAGTTTTCAGAGTCATGGTAGAACAGTATTTCTTGATTGTAATAGAACTTGAATGCTCATGCTGATCAATGCTTCTGCAAGTTGTGAAGTGTCAATGAAATTTCCACATTTTTTCAGACAACTCCATGATGTTGCTAATGACTTTTATTAAAGAAAGAAAACAGTATTTGAACTTTCCAAATGGGTCAGAGCTTTTGATTTTTACTTTTCTTTTTTGGTGCACTGGTTTGCTTCCTTCTAAGAGGCAAATAAGAAGTTCATAGAAGTTCATAGAATGGCATAGGCTGGAAGGGACCTTAGAGATCACCTAGTCCAACTTCCCTGTCATGGGCAGGGATGCCACCTCTCGACTAGACCAGGCAACACATGGGGACCGAGCGGGAATCGAACCTGCTACCTCGGTGTTGTCACTGTTTTACAGTACCACGCTCAAACCACTGAGCTAACCGGCCCCCTGTTAGAAAAAGTATTTCGATATTAAATTCTCACTGTGGGAGATGCAATTTAAAATTTACTAGATGAAATGCCTTTATTTGTCATTGTGCACTGACATATTAAAATAAAAATGTGTGTTGTCCTCTTTAATCCCTGAGATAATGTGTATTTTATTGTGCTTAGGAACCATGACAACATAAAGAGATTTTTCATATTTAAACCAAATACCACAGTAAGAATAAGTGTTTGAATAGTTTTAGAGAGAATAGAACTGCTTCAATGTAAAAATTATTTAGACTTTTTAAAAAAATATTAATTTTCTGGTATATAATTGATGGAAAGAAAATATTAGAGTCATTGTCAATAGATATGCTTTTTAGAGTGTCTGCCCAAACAGTTAAATATTGGGTAGGAATAACAACAAAATCTTTTCTGCCATGACCAAATTAAATATCTGGAATAGGTTCACCACACTCTGGTTAGCCATTTCATTTAGAATGCACAAGAGTTAAGAGAACATAGGACTTCAAAATAGGTTTTATCTGAAAAATAGATGGAGATCTCTAAACTTCACTGTATCTGAATAAAACTGTAGTGCTATAATGCACTTTCCGGGAGGGGATGTTGCACATACTGTGGATTCTTCAGAAGCTGATTCGTACATGACCTGGTCACCATACCCTAATATTTTCACATACCCTTTTCATTGGTAAAACTAGTATATTCTGTACTTACAAGTTGGTAGGGTTTTTAGTTTATAAATTATAGCTCTTGGATAAATTACCTATATTTGAATCATTATTCATCAGAATGGTTAATTTATCGTATCTACTTTTCCTTGTCCCTGGAACCTTTCTCCTAGCTTAAAAATGCTAAAGTAACTTTTCTGTCATTCATTTTGGCTCTTTCAGTAAATAGTGCAGCTAAGCAGGAGAGAGTATTTTGCTACTGTACCTATTTAGTCATCCATTTTCAAATGCTTCTTTAGATTACAGTAGCCATTAAACTACTCCACATAAATGCCTTACTAATTTAAAAAATAAAAAAAAATACAATTGCATAAGAATAAAAGAAAATGAACAAAAATAAAAATCCTACATCTCCCATTGTTTCTCATAGCAATCACAATTCTGGTAGACTAGAAAGAAGTAATTATGCATTTAGGCTACATATTTTCAATTGAAATTTCTAGTTTTTAATTCTATGTAAATTTACTTGGTAGAAAACTAAATTAGTGGTCATTTTATGAATATAATGAGCATCACACTAAACATTGTTAAGCACCATTTTAAGAATTTGCTCAGATCATAAGAAATCAACTTTCACAAGAAACATTTACTCACTTTCAATGGTAACTGTTCAGTATCTTTAGGATAAAGATAATTCCAAATTATTGCAGGTCCTCTGCAAGGTGAATTTCATCCTAGAAAAATGTCTTGGCACATTGCATCATTTCAAGAGCAAATTCAAGCTTAAACTCAGAGTGAAGGAATGAAGAGCATGCAAAATTGCCAGGGATTTCTTCCATAAGAGGAAATCCTTCGTAGATTTCTGTAATCCTTTATGTATCTTTGTCTCTTATAGAAGAAAAAGAATAATATTTTTAATCAAGCTGAATATTTTTGGAATTTAGTAAGGATTTGTGATGATCCTTGTTTTTCTAAAGTTTTTTTTAAAGTATCTTTTAAAATTAACTTAATTGAAAGATTCTCTCGTTAAAAGTTCTAAATCTAAGTGCACCTGTAACTCCATTAGGCTGTTCCATGGAAATGCCTGGTTTTGCTGTGTGCTGAGGATAATTGGAAAAATGGCAATACTAAGGCAGATAGAACTGACCAGATTGCTTTTTGATTTGATCATTATTGTAAAAAGATAGTGTAAACAGTGGGCTTTTTGACTCGCATTTTTAATTATAAATTTACTTAATCAGAAATCCATCAGTAATAAAAATACATTGTGTCAGAAAAAAATAAAAATCTTATTCTCAGTCCAAAGGCATTATGCACTTATTTTTGTGAACAGTAAATTGAATATTTAGTAAGCTGAATATTTAGGTTTATTTTCTTCTTGTATATATACTTTTCCTGTAGAAATATATAATCTATAACATCAAAGAAGTATAGACCATCAAACCATAAATGGACGTCTACTTTCTGTGAAAAATTTTCAGTGCTTGAGGACAATGCAGATCCTTCAGGAAAAAAAAAACTTTCTGTTGCAATACATGGACCTATTATAACTTGTGTAAAAGCTGTACGCAAATCAGACATTTTAAAATGCCACAGATTGTCTCTTGCAGGGTTTTATTTGAGCTCCTTAGTCATCAGGTCTTTGGTTAAGACATGACTGTGCTGATGGCATCAAGCATTAGACACATCTGAGTGATGGATGTCATTCAGAGAGACCTGGACAAAACTTGAGGAGAAGTGGGACCAGGTGAAACTCATGAGGTTCAACAAGGCCAAGTGCAAAGTCCTGCACCTGGGCTGGGGCAATTCCCAGTACCAATACAGGCTGAGGGGATGAAAGGATTGAGAGCAGGCCTGCAAAGAAGGGCTTGAGGGTACTGTTAGATGAAAAGCTGGACATGAGCCAGCAATATGTGTTCACATCCCAGAAAGCCAATCTCATCCTGGGCTGCATCAAAACAAGCATGGCCAGCAGGTTGAGAGAGGTGATTCTACCCCTCCTGCAGAGGTGAGACCCCACCTGCAGTACAATAAAGACATGGACCTGTTGGAGCGGGTCCAGAGCAGGGCCACAAAAATGATCATGAGGCTGGAACACATCTGCTGAGGGGACAGGCTGAGAAACTTGGGGTTGTTCAGTCTGAAGAAGAGAAGACTTCAGGGAAACCTTACTGTGGCCTCTCAGTACTTAAAGGAGGTTTATAAGGAAGATGGGGACAGACTTTTTAGGAGTGCCTGTTGCAATAGGACAGTTCTGACTAGTTATAACGAATAAATCTTTTATAATGTGAGTGGCAAATCACTGGAACAGGTTGCCCAGTGAGGTGGTAGATGCCCCATCCCTGCAAATGTTTAAGTTCAGGCTGGACATAACTCTGAGCAGCCTGATGTAGCTGAAGATGTCCCTGCTCATTACAGGGGTTTTGGACTAGATGAATTTTAAGTCTCCTCCAACTGAGTCTATGATTCTATGATTCTACCTCTTAATCTAATATCATGGTGGAATGTAATGTGAGTTCAAAACGGAAAAAAAAATCCCTGCTACATATATTCTCATTCTTATTTTTTTTTTCGGTTTTGGGAATGCTATGTTTTTAATCCCTTTGGTATTTTGAAATGAAGTTTCTTCTTGAAGTCACCACATAAAAAGCTTGGTTTTCTGGTGTTCTTTTCTTTTTTTTTTTTCCCTTTTTTTTCCCCTCCCCACTAAAGAAACCAAAGGAACATTTCCCAGAGTAATTACAGAAAGTTAATTCAGTCCTTCGGTCCTCTTATTCCTCTTTCCTGTAAGCGCTTCCAGGTAAAATTATATTGTTTTCTCCAGAAAACATTTTTTGTATATGTGAGTACATAAAGAGCATAAATACTTAGAGCTTTTGCACTTCTTTTCAAATGCCCTACAATTTTGTCATTATAATTACTCTGAAATGCATTTTTCCTCCCAAAGACAACATTTAAACTAGTGATACTGTGAGTTAGACACAGGCAGGGAAATTTATCTGTTGTTCTAAAAAACATAGATTGTCTAAAAAAAAGCCCAAATGTTATTGTTTTTCTATGGGTTAAAAATATTTTTATTAAATATGGGGAAAAATATATTTTTCCCTGTCCAGCTTCAGTGTACTTGTGAGAGATCTCATTAACCTGCAAGATATTTTCTACGTCAGTCACAGATACAGTCATGAGTAGTTTGCTGGAAATGAGGTAATTGGGGTGTGACAGAACTCTTAGTCTGTATCCATAATTCATAGTTGATAATAAAAGATAATGCAAAGGTTTCCTATGAAAGAAAGTTCTTAAATATGTTAAGTTTTGCAAAAGTTGATAAAATTAATTGCTGTTATGGTTTTGATATCAATACAGAAAACAAACTCATGTTTCATCAATACAAGGACCCAGTGAAATACAGGCTGGTCAGCCACCCCACTTGATCCCTGGGATGGTGATGGAAATAATCCCGGAAACCATTTCCAGGCATATAAAGGACAAGAAAATCATCAGGAGTACTCAACATGGATTCACAAAGGGGAAGTCATGCTTGCTAAACTTGAAAATCTTCTATAATGAAATGAACAGCCTTGTAGAGAGCAGTGGATACTGCCTACAAAGACTTCAGGAAGGCTTTTGACAGTGCATCTCATGACATCCTCAAAGAGAAGATGATGGATTACGGGCTGGATGAGCGGACAGGGAAGTGGATTGAAAACTGGGTGAATGGTGGGGCTCAGGGGATGGTGGTCAGTGGTATGAAGTCTAACTAGAGGCCAATTTCTTTCTCAAATGAATGTAAAATTAAAATTCTACATTTTTTGAAAGAATGTAGAATTCTTGTAATTTTTGCAGAATGTAAGTTTTTATCAGAAACCTTTGGAGACACATAGCCAAAGAATGGTTGTTCAGGAAGGAATGCAGTAGAGAGTTAGAAAAGTCCTGACAATATTGGCTACTTTCTAATATGCTGTCCAGCTAGATTTTAAGAGATTCAGACAGAATGTGCTTCTTCACTTCCAAACAGAAGCATTCCGCTGATGAATATGGATGACTGTCTCGGTATTTTATTTTGTTATGTCTGATGCTATTCTTACATCTCTCGTCTATTGCATTCTTTCATCTACATTTCTCTTTGGAGGAAGTTGATCCTATTTTTGCCACCTAGAAAAGATCTTCAAACATCTATTGCAGTTTCATTTTCCTTCATTTATAGAAGCGGAGAAAAGTAAAATGCTATAGCCACATTATGCTCTGTATACGTCTATAACCGCTCACTGATAGGCACTTCTCCATATTATATATGTTGCTTATGTTATGATAGTCACACTATCTACATCCACATCTCTCAATACATAATAATTAGAAATACTGAGGAGAAGTCACTTAAAAAATACTAAATAACTACTAAGTGCTGTACCATAGTAAGGAGGTTTTTAGGTATACCTTTAGAAGAGCTATGTTCCTTTCCACCTTATAAACAAGATACTCAGTGGCAGAGCTGAATGGCAGAAGTGATAACAAAATAGCAAGAGCGTTAGAGATTGTGGAAGAATTCAAATAAAGTAATTAAATTTACTAGCTCTGCAGAAGGTTCAGTAAATGCTGAAGAAGAGAAAATTTCAGGTGCTGACTTCAGAGAGTTATAAAAAAATCTCTGTGGAAAATATCCTAAACTATACATTTTAAGCTTCTGATTGTTTTTCTCCTATATTGCCTCCTGCTGCTGGCAGCCCACCTGGTCTCTGTTACATCTCCTATTCAGCATATTTAAAGTTCGCTAGAACTGCTTCAGGGTTGAATATTTTAGAATAATGTTAATATGGCAGATTTTGACATTCTATTGTTCAAATGGCAAAAATTTTTTCTATTTCTTTTTATTTTTTTGCTAGGTTGAAATTCAAGCTCCCTTCAGAGCAGAAGCTGCTGAACTCTGGACTAAGAGAACTTGCAGAACAACAATACAATTTTTCCCCAGGTGCGTCAAGCAGTGCACCAGAAGAGTTTCTATTTAAATCATCAGAGTCACATGAAAGAAAGAGCAACATCTGGGCAAACTCCTACAAAAATGACGTTCATTAAATACTACCACAGTACAAAGCTGTTACACTGTAGAGATGAATGTTTAAATTCTAAGAGCTGCATTTCTCAGAGGTGCTCTTATAGGCAGCAAGTGAATGGTATGGGTCTCTGAGGTGTTGAGCGTATCTCAGCCATCTTTTTATTTTATCCTCTATTCAAGATCAAAATACATTTTAGATTGGCTGTAATCTGCATAGTCACTTATGAGGCTGTCTTCAGATATCCCCATTTTAAAATCCTTGTCCACAATCCAAAATATTTAAGAGAAAAATAAATTCAAGATGATTGATTTTCATAATGTAGTAACCATCTTTTAAATTTGCCTTAATATTTCAGTCAATATATGTTTTCTTTTCATGGGAAATACAAAGAGACTTCCAAAATTCTTCAGAGGTAATTTATTCTAAGAAAGAATTTCTTAAATATGGGGATTGTGTAGATAGGTCAACAGATGCAAATGATTTCAATACATTCTTTTTGTCATTGGAAATACGAAAGGAAGACTACCTACAATCTGCAAGGTACAGAAATATTGCTGAAAGGAAGAACAAGTAACTGTTGTCCTCTTGTTAAACAGAGTAAGACTTGTGTTGCTATCAAAGCTGCATAGATGCTTTACAGGTCATTAGCAGCAAAGATTTGGGTTTGATTTTTTTTTTTTTTGTTATGTGAACAATCAACTCTAAAGCTCCAAGCATAGTCCAGTGCAATTGTAAATGTATTTTGAAACCTTTTACAAATGACAACAACTAGTTAGGACACCACACAATGTTATTGCAGAGTGAAGCATTGCCTTTCTCTTATCTACTGTGCAGATCTCTAACAGAGATGAAGATGGTATAAAGTATAAATGTTGCAGTTCACACAGTAGAAATGTGTTGCCATATCTCTGGCAAAATGAGAATCTGAGAGAAGAAATTGAAATGCTCTATTATTGAGTTAAACAGTAAAATACAGAAAATTGCTGAAATGCCTATGAAAATAATTACTGAATTTTTGTTATAACCAGTCTTAAAATTTTGCCTAAGGTTTCTAGGGATTATTCTACCTTTCTAGGGTTTTTTTTACATTTCAAATCTATCAATGGAAGTACAATACAATAATTTCAACAAACTATGAATTATTTCCATCACAGACCGATATTATAGAATCATAGAATGGCCTAGGCTGCAAGGGACCTTAGAGATCATCTAATCCAACCTCACTGTCATGGGCAGGGACGCCTCTCAACTAGATCAGGCTACTCAAGGCTCCATCCAACTTGGCCTTAAACACCTCCAGGGAGGGGGCAGCCACAACATCTCTGGGCAATTTATTCCAAAGTCTTGCCACCCTCGTACTGAAGAATTTCTTCCTAAGATCTAATCTAAATCTATTCTCCTTCAGCTTAAACCCATTTCCCCTGTCCTATCAGTGGACACTCTTGTAAAAAGTCCCTTCTCAGCCTTCCTGTAGGTTCCCTTCAGGTACTGGGAGGCAGCTATTGGGTCCCCCTGAAGTCTTCTCTTTTCAAGACTGAACAATCCCAGCTCCCGCAGCCTGTCCTCGTAGCAGAGGTGCTCCAGCCCCTGGATCATCTTTGTGGCCCTCCTCTGAACTCGTTCCAATAGTAGTGAGTCTGCATTTGAGGTCCCTCTCCTTCTACTGGGATGTTGCCTAAGGTGACTCCACAAGGTCGAGAACCCTTGCCTTACTAGTGAGTGATTTGTGCATTTTGGGCCATTGTTCCTAAAATTTAAGCTTAAGTCAGCTGTGTGGTATTAAATTAACAGACATATAAATCTGTGCTTTACTGATGTTTGTTGGAATCCTAAACAACTTTGATTAGAATAAATCTCATTGTATGAGTACATACCTCATCGATTTTGAAAGACTCTGTGGCAAATATAATGCGGACTACTGGGTCTAATTGACTGGTTCTTAATAGCTACTAGTGTAATTACTTTAAGCTAATTAAGTACGAAACTATTTGCAGGCTCCTGAGCTGTTTGTTGATCCTGCATCAGAATATTTTTATATATGCAGCACATAAAAAATACTATTTCATGGAACAGATTAAACTTTAAAAATAAGAAGTATCAAAAAGATACTGTTGCCATAATTGCATATTCAAGCACCAATTTTGGAATATCCTCATTTAAGACTGAGCACTTAAGTCAAAACTGAGATCCCATTAATAATGCTAAGAAAAACAAGAAAGCTGACAGATTAATAAAATGTTTTCCTTGAGATACGTCTCATAATTTACTCATATTATGATAATCTATAATGAAAAAAATGTTTGTAACACAGATAGATGTACACCCGTGATTGCCATGATTGTTGCTATCATTACGAATAACTCACAGGCTTTGGACAGACCTGACTGTGTAGTGTCTTGGGGCAGATCTGGGTTTGCCTTAGCCTGAGCTGGTATTAACTTGCCTGTACAAGGGACTGATTGCTAAATCACTCCTGTCTTTCTTGAGGTGAAGCCCTGTGAATGCTTCCTGTGATCAAGTCTGACCAAGCAAGGGAGTCATAAAGCAGACCCACTGCTTGTTCTGTCTGCTGAGGCTGGCTTCCTGAACAGCCTTCAAACCTGAACTTAGCAGACTGTAGTGAGAAAGCATAAACAAATCATAAACCTGGGAACCTCCAGAATCTGGAGGAAGGTGGGACCTCCCTCCGTGAACACTGACCTACCTGCCACTGCAGAGCCCTGAGGCTGCTGGCAGCTTGCTGAGTCCTGGTGCCCTTTCCCTGCTCTGTTGTCCTCAGGTCCTAGAGGGCTGCTGGAAAGGGGAGCATAGCTTGAGAAAAAGTGGGTAGACATTGGTAAATCTTGTACGACACTTCAAAGGGTATTACTGTCAGCAATGTTTTTCTATAGTAATTTAGACTACAAGTAGATGCATTATTGTAATTGGGCTTGAGATAACTGTTTGCTGTATTCTGATTAGATTTTTAGTTAGGCTGCCAATAAATAATTCTTGACTCCGCATGTGAGATGTCTTCTATTTTTGCCAATAATGGGATTTTAAGTGTAATACATTATATTAAATTCTCTAACCTTATCCTAGAAGCAGCTCAGAATTTTTGGTAAAATTATTCTAGGAAGATTTAGCCTGAGGCAGAATTCTGACATAAAACTTTGACCTAAATATCATGTTTCTCATAGTTGTTTTTTTTCTTTCTTGAAAACAAGGGTTTACAGAGAAATTTCAGGTCAGTCTTTAAAATAAATAGCTTCAAATAATACAGAGGACACAGAATCAAATGCAAAATAATTTTTCTGAAGGTGAAGGTAAGATATTGTTAGAGTTGTATCGTTTCTTATGGGATTTTTTCTTATGTAAAACAAAATGAAGATGATAATTAATTTTCTTTAAAATGTATGTATTTTTGTCTCTGGTAAAAATGTCTGACAAGTTTTCCTTTATTATTTAATAACAGATTTTATTAAATATAGCACCTTAATTTACAAATATACATACTTACATATATGGTGCTTGACTTTCACATATATTTATCTAACAAATTATTTTTGTGAAAAACTTTGAAATATGTAATTTCTATCATGAAGAGGATCAGGAAAAATTCTTCTTGCTACTTGCTCATAATGGTTTAATGTTATATGCAATAGTTAAGGTTTTGTGATAGTTTAAAATCTTATGCTAGAATAACATGAAAATAGGTTATTGAAAGGATGCAATTATTCCAAAAAATACATAATCTTATCATAATCTAAATGCATATTCACAGAACCACAGAATTTTAGGGGTTGGAAGGGACCTTGAAAGATCATCTAGTCCAACCCCCCTGCCAGAGCAGGATCACCTACAGTAGGACACACGGGAACGCATCCAGGTGGGTTTTGAATGTCTCCAAGGAAGGAGACTCCACAACCTCCCTGGGCAGCCTGTGCCAGTGCTCTGTCACCCTCACAGGGAAAAAGGTTTTTTCTGATGTTTTTGTGGAACCTCCTAAGTTCCAGCTTGTATCCGTTGCCCCTTGTCCTGTCATTGGACATCACTGAAAAGAGCCTGGCTCTGTCCTCCTGACACTCACCCTTTACATATTTAGAAACACTAATGAGGTCACCCCTCAGCCTCCTCTTCTCCAAGCTAAGGAGACCCAGCCCCTTCAGCATTTCCTCATAAGGGAGCTGTTCCACTCCCTTCATCATCTTTGTGGCTCTGCGCTGGACTCTCTCAAGCAGTTCCCTGTCTCTCTTGAGCTGAGGGGCCCAGAGGTGGACACAATATTCCAGATGTGGCCTCACCAGGGCAGAGTAGAGGGGGAGGAGGACCCCTCTCGACCTACTAGCTACTCCCCTTCTAATCCACCTGAGGATACCATTGACCTTCTTGGCCACAAGGGCACATTGCTGGACCACAGTCATCCTGCTGACTGCCAGGACCCCCAGGTGTCTTTCTCCTGCACTGCTCTCCAACAGGTCAGTACCCAATCTGTACTGGTACATGGGATTCTTCTTTCACAGATGCAAAGCTCTACACTTGCCCTTGTTGAATTTCATAACATTTCTCCCTGCCCAGCCTGTCTGGGTCTCTCTGAATCGCAGCACAGCTTTCTGGTGTGTCAGACACTTCTCCCAGTTTGATGTCATCATCAAACTTGCTGACAGTGTTCTCTATTCCCTCATCCAGGTCACTGATGAATATATTGAATAGTACTGGTTCCAGTACTGACCCCCGAGGGACTCCACTAGATACAGGCTTTCGTCTAGATTCTGTCCCATGGACCACATCTCTGTGTCTTCTTTTCTTCAACCAATTCACAGTCCACCTTACTCTCCAATCATCCAGACCACACTTCCTCAGTATAGCTACGGGGATGCTATGGGAGATAGTGTCAAATGCTTTACTGAAATCCAGATAAACCACATCCACTGCACGTAAAGTTCTTACAGCTTTTATGAAAATAAATTCCTTCTCTCAAGGAAAATAGCAGGATTAATAACAAACTTGCAAATATGTCAGATAAAATCACATAAATTCACAGAGTGAAGAATAAGCAATTGATGTATAGATGCTGAAATATATAACTAAGATGGGAATAGGATCAGATGATAAACTGATGATCTTTTTGGCCCTAATTACATATTTACTAGAATTATTAAAATGAATTTTGTACAGTGCCTTTTAAGAAAATTAGAGATTTGATGGGAGATGATATGAGAATTTCTTAGAACCTGGAAAGCCGTTGTTCATGCAAGTCTAAAAAAGAGAAACTGATGGACAATACTCCAGTTGATTCTGTGCAGTTTATTCAAGTTTCTGTGAAAGATAAAAAGTGTTACTGGGTTTCCATTTTTACTTGATTCAAATACCATGGAGAAAGTCTTCACAAGGATACATATGTAAAGATACAGTGAAGACTCTGGTCTGCAAACCAATCTGGTGATGAAGGTAGGTAGTTCTTTTTACACCACCTTGACACTGAAGGTCAAGTTTATTCCCTCTGTATTATCTTTCATTTCCCTTTTTAAGCCAGCTACAAA
Organism: Apaloderma vittatum; assembly: GCF_000703405.1. Lineage (NCBI taxonomy): Eukaryota > Metazoa > Chordata > Aves > Trogoniformes > Trogonidae > Apaloderma > Apaloderma vittatum. The sequence goes on along the minus strand of NW_009699371.1, from coordinate 13,913 downwards.
TGTTAAGGAGTAAACTGTAGAGTATAATAAGTATGCATTAAAACTAAGTAAAATATTTAGCAATTCTGTGGTAAAACTGCTCTTTTTAGTTAAATTTCTAGGTACTGGGTGCAATATGTTGGTTTGAGTCCCTTCTGTGACAGAAAGTGGTGGTAGTGAATCTTTTTGATGGTGCGCTATTAGGATTATGTCCATCTCAGATAAGATGTTTTCTGAATTTTTAATCATCTGCTTTGGAAGTGAGCTAACAGGTCCTTTTCCTTTCTACAGAGCATATTTTATTTAAAATTTCCTTTGCATATACAAAAGTGAGGAATCTGATTAAATATGCATGCAACAGAAGCTAGGAATAAAGAATTCAAAGAACAACCATGGGGAGATTTGATTGGGCTGAGCACTTCATAAGCATTTCTGTAGGGTACTGTAGGTACTCTTGGATTAGAAAAGTTTGTGACTAGAGGATATAATGACTTTTTATTCCCCATGAAACTCTCTTTTTGTCTTAGTCACTTTTTTCTTATATAACTAATGATATCATTCAAATGAAAGCCATGAATGTTTCACGCAGTAAGTTACAAAAAGAACAGTATTTCAAGCTTTGAAATATTAACGGACTAAAGAAAAAGAAGGCATAAGAAAAAGAATGTGACCACTTTGCTCTCTTCAGTGACCAAATAACCACCTCAAAGTTAGTTATTCTAGTTATCTCAAAGGCTTGCTTCAAAGGAGGTTTTTTTTGAAGCTTGAGTGTTTAGTGACTGAGAACAGAATAGATATGTGGAGCCCACAGTCAGGATAAGGAAAGATTAGAAAATAGCTGTCTGGATAGAAGTCTTCTATCCAAAGATTTCATATTCTTATCTTGTTTCTGATTTTAAACTCTTTTCTTTTTCAAATATGTGTATTAAAAAAAGATTTGGAAATCCAACATTTGGCATCCAACTGCTGTAGAACTAATACAAACAATAGAATCATAGAATCATAACCTAATACTAAAGGCCTGTAGATCATATTCAGAAAACTCCAGTCTAGGATAATGTTTGGTGCATTAGGTCTACCTTTTCCCTATCTTTATGATGTTTGTACCAACATTTCAGGGATCTAATAGTATTTACCTTCCCGATTCCCTGATGATATTGAGTTCCAAGAAATTAGTTTCTTACCCAGATTCACCAGACAACGAATCTGAGAGATTCATGAATGAATGAATCTCTCTATGCTGAAAGTCCTGTTGGGAGACAAAGGAAATAACTACAAATATCAATATATTTGTTTTTATGATGTAAATATCATGAATTAATGTAGTTTCTCTTCTACATGGGAAGAACAACACTTCCATACCTTGTATATAATGAGTGGCAGGCACATTTGATAGAGGTGAGCTAGGAAAGACAGTGCTCACATCAGGCAAGACATTCAACAAAGTTATTCTGAGTGCAAAGTGGGATAAGTTGCAGAGAAGTTTTACTTCTGGTAGTCAGTATATTCCATCTTTGAGGTGTAACCAAACATATAAGCAAATAAAGATTTTTTAGAATAAGAATGGATCAGTTACATTTAGGGTGTAATGAATGAGGTTTTGTTAGATGGCTTTAGTTTAGCAGCAGTTTAAGATTTATTAATATTTTTGAGACAGATAAGAAGATTAAGTTGTATAATTCTTAACAGGACTTATCAGCCAGTTTAACAGAGTGATTCAATGGAATTTATTACAATTAAAATTGTGACTTAAAGATTCTAAAATGGCAAGAGTCACCCAAAAATTAGAGCAGGGTTGCACATATAGAGGTTAAATAAAATCACACATACACACCGGCAGAAAACAATTCTGAATCAAATTACATAGATGGGCAAACAGTTCTGAACCAAACTGCACACACATACAGAGAGGTTAACCTATGATTACAATTTCCCTTTTCATGGGTTTCATGAATTACTCCCTTTTATGTGCCGGCATTCATCAACAGATACTCAGTGAACCTCATGAAATCAGGCCTTTGAGTCCTTGTGAAATCGTTGACAGAAAATCTTTCAATCCTTATGAAATCTACTCTGAGAGGTGTCCCAGCTCAAGGGAAGGTACTGAGTCATACAGCCTGCTGTGTTTCTGGAGAACTCCAAAGGCCTTACGTTTGGATCTTGAGATGACTGGCTTTGATCGATATATCATATTCTTGCTACAATTTGTACTGAGTCATTTCTTGCTGCATTTGTGCTGGTATATGCTTCAGGGAGCAGCTAACCAGGTGTAGTCAAGATAATAGTACACTGGGACTTTCTCTCAGGGCATGCAGGGCTTGTCCCCATGTACCATTCAGGCAGAAGATGGTGGGGACAGAAAATGCCCAAGTCGATGTATTTATAACCAAAGTAACACAGTGAGGTTTATCCTGGAATCTCACATTGTTAAGACAAATTATTAAAATAGGAAATATTAAAATAATTAATTTAATAAGGTGGTACTCAATATTTAAAACAAATACTGAAAGAAAAAAAATCATAGACTTGTTTAGGTTGGAAAACACCTTCAAAGTTTACCTAGTTCACACCTCCCTACTCCTGCTGTGGGCACAGATGTCATCCACTAGATTGAGCTTCACAACTCTGGGCAACCTGTTCCAATTTCTCACCATAATTGTAAAATATTTTCTTCCTTACATCCAATCTAAACCTACACTCTCTTAGTTTAAAACAGTTGATCCTTGCTCAGTCACTAGAGGCCTTCGTCAAAATTCTTCTCTCTTCTTATAGGCGCCTTTGATTACTGAAAGGCTGCAAAATGTCTTCCCCAGAGTCTTCTCTTCCCCAAAGTCTTCTCTTCCCCAGGCTGAGCAATCCCAACTCTCTCAGCCTTTCTCGTAGGAAAGATACTCCATCCCTGTGACCATTTTTGTGGCTTTTCTCTGGACTTGGACTCCAAGGGGTCTATGTTACTCCTGTGCTGGGGAGACCCAGAGTTCAATACAATACTGCAGGCGAGTTCTCACAGGAGTAGCATAAAGGGAGAGAATTGCCTCCCTTGACTTGCTGGTCAAAGAAGGAGAGCTAAGAAAATTCTCTTTTTCCCTTGTCTGAAAGAAAGAGAAAATAATTAACATTCAGATTGAGGTCATAAACCTTGATATATTTTTTTTGAAAATGAAAAATTTACTATTTATATATAGAATAGTATATGGAGCCCACACTTCACTGCATAGTTAGATGGGGATTTAACTTCTGCTCCTGCTGTCAAAGAACACCGCAGCATGAGCAGGAATAGTCCTGTGTCTAGACTTTCAGCTGAATCTGAAGTATCTGACAATCTCCAGCACTAACTATATGAGAGATGATATTCTAGACCGAATGAACAATTACTTTGTTTCGTCAGGGTAATCCTTGTATGACAAAGCTTTCAAAGTCAAATTGTAGAAAGCTCTTTGTTAAATAATTGCAGCATTTTCAAGCCAAACAGAAATCTTCAGCCTAGAGGCTATCATAAAATCATAGAATGTGTTGGCTTGGAAGGGACCTTTAAAGGCCGTCTAGTACAACTACCTGGCAGTAAAAAGGGACTTCTTCTTAACATCTAATCTAAATCTACCCTGTTCTAGTTTGGAACCATTGGCACTTGTCAAATCACTACATGCCCTTGTAAACGGTCTCTCTTTCCTGTTGGCCCCCTTCAGGTACTGTAAGGCCACTACAAAGTCTCCTTGGAGCCTTCTCTTTAGGCTGAACAACTCCAACTCTCTCAGCCTGTATTCAGCCCTTTGATCATTTTAGTGACCCAACTCTGGGCCCACTCCAACAGGTCCAGGCTATTTCTGTGTCCTAATACTTCCCCCATTGAACACTACAATTCTGTGATGATTCTACGATTCTACAGCTACTGTGGACCTTGGACGTATTTTCGTATTTCAGCTGTAATGTGCAACATTAGTGACATTTTAAAGGTTTAATTAAAGAATACTTATCATAGCAGAATTCTATAAGAAGTACTAAAACCCAAAACCCTACTGCAAATCACACCACTAATGTGTAGCTGAAAAAAGAGGAAAGCCTGAATCCAAAGAAACAACTCATTAATCTTCAACCAGCTGTACTGTGGTAGGTGAATCACTTCTGTATTCACGTCAAGTTGTCAAAAAAAAAAAAATGCTAAGGCCTTTTCTTAAGCAGGAATATTTACTTTGCAGACTAGAAATGTATTGTATACAAATGTTTACCGCTGGAAAATATTTTCCGAGTTTATTCTTTAAACCCCTTAACATTCAGTTTTAAAAATATGGTTTTCTCTGTTTTAGTAAATAACAGAAAGCCTTTCTTTTCTCCCTCCCTTCCTTTCTCAGAAAGTGTCTGTTTTCTAGAAAGAAAATTAAAAAGAGGGAAGAGGATTTTCATTTATTTATTTATTTTATTTATTTATTTATTGCCTTGGGCATAACCGTAGGAAGTTAAGAAAAAAATATTTTATTTCTACAATAGCTGATTGGTTTATGGATTAGACGATTTGTACAGTACCTCCGGGAGAACTGCCAAACAAATTTCTTGGTCAGTGTTTTAATAGAGAGGTAATGGCATGTCTAGAGAATGCTAAAACATCATTAGTGGAAAGCTTGTTTTTCTTAATTTTATTATTACTGCAAGTTATAATGTATTCTTCTTCAGTAAATGAGTAATAAATTAGGAACAGATCAAAACTGATGAAGGTTTTGACTTTTACTTCACAAATTTTCCTTACAAATCAGTTATGATGCTAGAACTTGACTTTGACCATATCATATTCCACAGCTCAGTTCTGTATGAAAGATATAAGAAAAAAGCTACCAAGAATTCAAGTAGTTTTCCACGGTATGACAAAAATGCCAAATATCTCAAAATTTTAAAACTTAATTCCTAGAAACTATCATTGTAGTTACTATCATGACTAACTGGTTATAATAACCAATAATCCTAAGGCCCATCTAGAAATGTGTCTATGATGTGCTGTAAAAATTTAAATTTTAAAAAACCACTGCAGATGTTATGTGTCAGGTTAAGACATCTTAACAGACTTGAATTTCTGAGACTAGAAAATTGAGTCTCTCTATACTTTGAAATACTACAGATTAGATACTAAAAATAAAGTACAAAATCTCCAACTACCTTTGATAATTCACATTCTGAAATTGAGCCCTCTGCCTTTGTATAATGTGACCTCTTAATTCAAAGATATTGTATATATAATATACAACAACAAGCATAACAAATAAGGCATACTAAAGAGGGAGAGGACACAAAGAATAGCACTCAATGACTTCAGGCTTTCAGAAGGTTTTAAAAGTAACTAAACAATTAAGAAAAAAGTCTATTCCAAACAGCCATGTAGCCTGGGAGAAATAGCTCTTCAAAGGCTCTGAGGCCTGGAATTTATGTGTGGAAGGAGGATGAGAAGAAGCAGTGGCAGCTGCAAAGAAGGAGTCAGTATGTAGTATGGCACTAGCCACAGATGAATCCTTAAAATCATGTTCATTGCTATTCATGGTTTAAATCAGGATATATGTGGATACTTCTGAACTTAATTAGCTGGCCCTGACTGGATGTTTTAGAGCACTAGAACAGAAAAGGGCTAAGAGGAAATGTCTTGGCATTGAAAGGGCAAGAACATTAAAGCAATTGCAGAACTGATCTTTAGCAGGAGTGTCATCATTGAAGCTGAATGGGCAATAGGAGGAAACCAGGAATCTAATAAGAACAAGCAAAATGAAAGGGAAGTGCATCGTAAGCCTGAAGAACCTTGACAATGTGGACCTCAAACTGACTGAGAGTCCTAAGATCCAGCAGTTTGGCTCAAAGTGAGGATTAGCGTACAAGACTGATGGTTCAGGAATTCTGTCCTATGACTCACGTGATACTCTTGGAAGAAAGAATTTTTAATTTCACTAATGATTGAATTAGAATTTATTATACTTTTCAAATGTTTTATTGAACCCTGATACATTGTTTTCCTTCTTCCTCAGCAGTATAGCTGCCTTGCCTTCGCAGCAATCAGCATCTTATTGTCTAACAACTAATTTACAATGACAGTGAATTACCAGTAGTTACATTTACTTGAGTGTTGCTGCAGCTTCATTCCTCCTTTAGTCTGGACATTATTACACTTGTGAGTACACTGCAGAGTACTCCAGTTAATTTTCTGTCAAAATGTGAAAGGCCAAATGACCACTGTCTCACTTACTTGAAGTGGAGCTCTGTGAATGCCTCCCATGGCCAAGTCTGACCAACTGTGTGATTCATGGTACGACAGACTACTACTCCTTCTATCTGTTGAAGCTGGTTCTCGAACAGCTCCCAGACTTAAGTTGGGAGCCAGCTGGTACCCTTTGTGGGACCTCCAGACTCAGGAAGAAGATAACTCCCTCCATGAACACTGGCCTACCTCCCCTGCAAATCCTTGAGACTGCTGACAACTGCAGAGAATCATAGAATTATTTAGGTTGAAAAACCTTAAAGATCATTGTGTCCAATCATTACCCTAGCATTGCCATGTCTGCCAGTGAACCATGGCACTAAGCAACACATTTACACATCTTTTAAATACCTCCAGGGATGATGACAGCTTGCTGAGTCCTCATGCCCTGTTCTGCCTTGGGAAAGCCACTTCTGTTACCTCAGGTCCTGGAGGGCTGCTGGAAGGGGGAGCATAACTTCAGAGTGAAGGGGTAGTTGGACTAAGATAACTATTTGCTATATTTTGAGTTGATTGGTAAGGATTTTTGTTAGGTATTATTGTTTGACAGTAATGGAATTTGGGATTAAAAAGTAGAAACGATCATAGATTTATCAGGGCTAAAGATGGAGTATTTCTGTCAACTAGCTGAAACCTGAAGGAATATGTGCATTCTTGCAGTCTTCAACTGGATGCTCTCATGTAGATGAAAGCATGAGCCATTAATGAAGAAGGCAGAAATGTAATTGAAATACATTTTTTTCATTGGTTGGGGAATGAGAAATAAAATGAACAGATGCTGGAGATTATTTTCTTTTCGATTCCTGATCACTTCAGAAGATGCACTATTTTTAGTTCAAACAGAAAGCTCACTTCTCTCAAGCACTATAAAAATGGAAGCATCTGACAGAGAAAAAGTAGCTTTTTCTGCATAGGTACACAGACTAAAGCCATATGAGTGGAGCTGAAAGGTGACAGTGAATAGAATCAAGTTAGAAAACCAGAAAGCAAGTAGATAAAGTGAGGGAGAGGCTACCTGTTTCTCAGCTACAATGTCTCATGTTTCTGTTAGCTTTCTTCCATTCTCTTGATATGCAAGTAAAAACATGTTTATACATTCTTTTGGTAAGAGTGCTTGTACATGTCAATAAATTAAACTTTGAGGATAACAACATAAGAAACTTGTAGATCATATAAGGGGAAGTTTAGTCTATCAAACCTGTCCTGGGACTAAACTATCAAGATAAAAACAAGATAAAAACTGTCAGGCTTTGCAGATGGAGATGTAGAATCCTTGGGAAAAGGATGTGAAAAAATAGGGCATGGTGGAATGCTGGCCTACTAGATGTTTGAGTATAAAATCAGGCCATTGGACAAAGAGAGGGTTAGCTGTTGACAAACAGAACGGACAGAGTCGGGATGCTGTTACTGCCAGCAGTGAGAGATCATTCAAAAGATACAAAGCAGACATCCTGACAGGCTAAAAACATTAAGGCAATTCCATAAAATAAGAAAGTTTCAAATAAAGCTAGTTTTCTATCATGTATAAAACAATGCTAATTTCCAAGTCCTTTAACTTAAAGGATGATCTTTTATTTCTTTGAACTGCCTGTTCAGTGTTGTAAGGCATAAGGAATGTACTTTTTCTTATGTGTTTTTCCTGAATACAAGGATTTGAACTGGGTCATGATGGTGTTGGTGAATCAGTCAAATCTTTGCAGAGCAATATTACCAGTCAATAGACTTTTTAAGTGTAGAATTCAGTCTGCTTAGCAAGAATGAACGACAGTGCCCCAATTTTCTATTCTTCTTTATTTTTCTAGCAGGGGACCATTGAACTACATACAAAAAAAGACATGATTAGAGTTTCATGTTTGAGCTATTGACTTTTAAAGTATGTAATGATCGTAGGTTCACTATTAGCCTTTCAAACTCAAATAGGGAAAGGAATACAAGAAATGGTTCACTATAGTGGCCCACTCACAGTAAACTGAAAATGTCCATGTGTTAGAGTGAATATTCTTTATTTCGGATGTACAACAGCTATGTATATAATTCATAGCTCTAAGCACTGGAAACAGGTATGCATCCTACAATTTTCCAAACTCTCTTGTGAGACTAGCACAAAGGAAACCCTGACAGTGATGTGAAGCTCTGAGAATAACCAAAAGTTGTGAGTATTCAGTCCTGAATAGGCATTGGTGAGGGACAAAGATATCTATGTTTACAACCATTTAATTTCACCCGAAACATATTGTTTAAAATGAATGTATGATCAGAAACAGCAGTTTATATTTTGTATCATAGTTAAAATAATACGGTTTTCTTGATTGGTTAGAGTTTAAGGGTTTTTTGGGGGGTTTTTTTTGATGCTTTGTTTTCATGGCTCTCTAGAAAACAAAGTTTCTGCTACAGAAGCAGTAAATACATTGTCAGTGCTATCTGTACCCTCTCATGCTGTTCAGTTATGTAGTAGAAAAGGAATCTCTTTTGCAGGAGAAAAAGGTAAGTATTTGCCTGAAAAGGAGATATTTTTCTCTGGCTACCGATGCTTACACTGTGAAAATAGCAAGGTATTTTACTACTTTTCTTCCTTAATAAAAAACTATTCACATAGGGTAAACCAATTCAGCATTGTGTTAGTTTAGTGTGGTATATACATAACTGGCAATCAGTAGACTACACGTTCAGGATCAAATTCAGTAATAGACAAGACAAGCCACAACACCTGAAAAGTTAGTACAGCATTAATAAATTTCTAAAGACCCTGAGAAATACTGAAGAAGACACGAATGTGCACACACGCTCTCACAGAACATGTGGGTTACAAGCAGACCCCTCATGTTGTCCCCTACTTGTGTGGGAGATATAAGTGCTCCAGCTTTATGTGTACCTGTAATGCTCCCCGTAAGAATCTAGCACACATGCTGATGAGAAATCCTCCCATGAGGCCACATACACCCCTGTAAAGAGTGTATTTTTTTTCCAGGAAAAAAGATAGAAAATTAGATGTTTCATTGTCATAAATTCTAAGATCACTTATGTTTTATTACACAAGAAATAACTTTGTAATCGGTCATCTCATGTTAAAGTTTGTGCAACAACATTTTTCATTGATTTTTTTCTTATTTTTTAAGAAATTCTGGGGCTGAGGTGTTTTACTCTGTCAGTCCTGAAAAAAATGGAAATCTTGAGGCATGTCCTCAAGTACGAGTTATTTCTATTAACTGTACATGAAAAAAACCTGTGAGCAATTTTTGTGCTTGAAAAGCTACTTCTATATCAGCTCTAGATTTTACAACTGTAATTTCAAAGGTTTTAAGACAGAAAGATGAAGAGATTTTCATTGATTTAAACTGTTTATAATGTTTCCTAACTTTCTTTGTCATCTCTCTCACATTAAAATTTTCAGATATATTCACAACGAGAAAGCTGTCAAATAAATTGATGACTTACAATAGTAGGAAAGATTAAAAAAAGAGATAACTGCAAATTATTTTGTCTTTAAACTATATCTTAATTAGAAACACTCCACTGCATAGTAGAAAAAATACATACTGTTGTAGTGGTGGGTCTGGCTGGGATAGAGTGAGCTTTCCCCATCCACAGCAGCCCATATGTTGCTGTGTTTTGTATTCATGACCAAAACAGTGGTCATAACACACTAATGCTCTAGTGCACTGTTTGCACAATATCAAGACCTTCTCTGTTTCTCACTTTGTCCCTCCTTGCCAGCAAGTAGGCTGGGAGTGGGCAAGAGACTGTGAAGGGACACAGCCATGATAGCTGACTCAAATTGGCCGAAGAGATATTTTATACCACATGACATCATGATTAGCAATAAAAACTGGGAACGTAGTCTTTCCAAGGCAGCCATTGCTCAGAGAGTAGCTGCACATGGGTCTGCTTGTGGGAGGTGGTGACTACCTGCCTTCACCGCTTCACTTGTTTGTTTCCTCTTTCCTCATTCCTTCACTGTAACTGTCTTTTTCTTGGCCATGAGTTTTTCCTGATTTTGCATTTTTGATTGTCTCTGCTGCATAGGGGAAGAGAGAGAGCAGCTTCGTGGATGCTTGACTGATGACCAAGGTCAACCCACCACCACTATGTAATCCTATTTCAGTTCAGTAGAGGAAAGCTCTAAATAAAGTAGACAGAGCTTTTAAAGCTGAATTTTAAACTAACAGTAATTTTGATACTGTGAGTGTATGTAAACACACATAGACTTATAAGTGTATACTATCTATATATTCATGTATACTGATGCATAATCAGTAGAGTGTTCCCTGATACTGATAACAAATGCCGCTTAAAAATTCTGTACTCCATCAGATGTCTTCTTTTTTTTTTTTTAAAGTGACACAATATAGTTCTGGAAGAAAAATACATGTTGTATTACATTTTAGGGACATATTCAAAATATTTCTTATGGTAAAATATTATTCCCTGTACTTATGTAGAGGTTGTCCTTCATTCTTGTCAGTATAAGATGAATACCACAAAAACCCAAAGATATATTTAGGGCCTTTAATCTCCTACAAAGAAGTCTAATGGATATGAAGATGTCTGGAAGATATAGGACTGGGGATTCAAAGAAAGAATATTTCAAGACAGAAACAGTTTAACAGCAACAATTTACTGCCTTCTGTTTGAGGGGCTGATTTGAGTTTTTTAATATGATACAGAAAAATGGTTTTTCTTTGAGAGTTATTTTTCTTGCTTTTACCCATTTTCTGCTTAGTTATTACTGAAGGTGACTTGTAATCATTAGATTTCTAATATTGCTGAAAAATTGTGGCAGGACATGTTTTTAGTTAATGTCAAAAGGACGTTGGTACATCCCATTTGAATATTTGATGCTTTACTCTCTTCATTCTTCTAAGCTTACTTCTCCTGTCTCAGCAACTTAAGATCTATGTCAACGTAACTTTAAAAATATACCCCGTTGTTGTGTTACAACAGAAAGTTTTGCATCAAGTATCAGTGAAGCAGAAAGTATGAGAAAGTATTAGAATACCATTTTAGTTCCTGCTCTCAGATTCAACATAAGTTCTGTAAGGTTTCACCATAGAACTAAAACCTAAATATATGGCTGCATTCATCAGCAAATATATGCTGGGAAGAAATTTCATGATACAAAACCACAGAACATTACACGAATTTGAGGACAACTGTAAGAATACTAATTAAACAAGTAAAACAGCTAATTTTTTTTTCATTGATCCCATGTTTACTTCATTTATCGCTTTGATGTGTGCAATACAGCTAATGATATTCTTGTTGTATAGCTACTTTTATAAGGCTGCTTTTTAATTTACTGCTCTACAGTGTCCCTTCTCATAGATTTTCATTTCTCTTCATTTTTTTGCACAACTCTGAAACACTACGTCATGTGTATTTTCAAGTTATAAAATATTTAAAATATTTTCCCATTAATCTGTAATCATTACTTGAAATCTTACAACAGCAGAAACATATATCAATCTCAAGGAACAGAATATTTAACATGAACAGCATTATTGAAGTTTAAGGCTGCACTAGCCACTAAACCTTGACAGATGCTTTCCATGATCCCACCACCCTCCCAGGAGAGAATAACAGGGGAATGAGGGAAAGAGACTTTGAGGCAGAAAAAACATTTGAAACAATGTATTGAAAAAAGAGAATAATACTAACAATAACAATGAAGAAATCAAACTACATACAGATAAATACAAGTACACAAATACGCTCAAAGATATGGAAGAATATGTTAATATTGGACCTATGCCTTCTGGATAACAACTAGGTCCAAAGTAGAAAAAAAAAACCTATCTAGACTGGACTCAGCAGCAGATGGGATCACCTGAGCACAGAGTCCCAATGACAGCCCAGAAGAAACAGAAAATGAACTGTGCCTCTCCCAGACAGGGTGGGGAGGCAGGGGAAGACAATCTGTTCCATCAAACAGTGCTCCTACACATCGTGGAAAGAGGAACCTGCCCCAGCAGCACAGGGCAGAGGGAGGGAGATGACAAAAGAGCCAATGGCAGTCCTCCCAGCACAGCAGGAACAAAAGTCCCCTGGGCTCTTCTTCGGGTCCCTTATATACTGAGCACCATGGGAAGGAATACTATGATTGGTCCATTTGGGTCACCTGACCCATCCTTCCCATAAGCACAGCTGGTGGTCCTCCTCCTTCCTTTTAATTTAAGATGTAAAGGCGACTTCATGTTATCAATCCACATCAAGATGAATTTAGCAACTCCTTTCTCTGAACTGAAATACTTTTGTCAGAATTGTATTATCTTGTGAATGATATTTCCAACTAAATAAATTACAGGAAAATATTATATTGTTTTGAAAGCTGTAATATACATAGTATGGTTTCCAGGAACATTAACGAGAAAACAATCAAACCCAGAGAAGATTTTTTTCAAACTTAGGGCAGGAAAGACCTTTTTGGCATTCTTTGTTTCCTATTCATGCCATACACACTGACTAAATGTATTCTTGTTTAGTTATGTGAACAGGTCAGTCTAGATAACCTGTGTCATATGAGGTCCTCTTTTTAAGCTACAGCTTCTTATATATCAAATATTAAAGAGAGATTATTAAAATAAAATTATATATATTTATCATATCAACTTGTGTACTCTGGTCTGTAAGTTGAGTTCAGAAGGAAAGCTTTTTCATCAGTGTAATAACTGCCAAGACTTTAAAAAAGAACATACTAATTCTTTATGTAAGAAACAGATTGTTGTCATGTGGTTGCAGGCAACAAGAAGACTGACTGGCAGGGATTTAAACTCCTGTATGTCATTTGCAGATGTTTAACAGAAATCGTGGCTGATCCAAGCCACAGCAAAAGTGATTTGCCTGAAGGTATTGTGTTGTACCCTACTTCTTTCCTCACAGACTTTATAAGCACAAATTTTATCAGAACTTATATAAGACATTTTGGAAATATCTCTTTTAAGAGTGATCACCTTCAAAATACAGTGTTTGGTAGCATATTTTTCTGCCTTAATGGAAATCAGAGTGTAAACAAGGGGATATTTCAGTGTCCTTTCTCTTTAGGAGAGTGTCCCCTTTGGGACGCTAAAGTGAATATTCACTGTGAAACAATAAAACCTTTTAATTTCTGACAAATGCTAACTGCTTGTTTGCATAATTATTGCATCTGTATAGAATTGATCAATAATTTGATTGATGTGTCAAATTGATCAAATAACACATGTAATTTTATATAAAAAATAGCTTGTTTTCATGTGTACAGAAAAATATGCCTGAAAACCTTTGTCAGAGCAGTATGACCTATAAAATCTAACATGCAACATTCAGTGTTCTTGAAATGTGAGATTTTATAGAAAGATAAAGTAGCTATACATATACTATGTAGTTTATTGTAAAGCTATGTAATAAAAATAATTATTATGCTTCTTTAGGTGAGCTCATTATTATCTGTCCAATACTTCAAGATTTAGTGTTCCAAATTATGAATAGATTCTGATAATAAATGTCAACTGGTTGTGAAATTTTGTCACAACCAGTTGACATTTTCTTACCATAGAGTGGCGAATTACTTCAGCACAAATTTTAATTAATAAAGACTGGGCACTGGGCAAATAATTATATATGTTAGATTATCATAGAATCACAGAAAGGCTTGAGTGGGAAGGGACTTTAAGACTGTCTAGTTCCCTTATAACATGATAAATTTTGTTAAATATATAAATATATATTA
>NW_009699370.1:32441-53442 GCF_000703405.1 Apaloderma vittatum | reverse complement strand
TTCCAGCCTAGGCCATTCTATGATTCAGTACCTAAAAAAAAATCCAGATTTTCTTAAAACCTAAGCAGCCAGTTTGCCAAGTACCTCACACAACCTGATTGCTAATTTTTCTTTACTGTTTTAAAAGTAGAGCTCAATTAAAACTAATTGCATTTTTTGCATTTGCACAAACATGTTTTCTGCACTTTCTTTTTGAAAGGAACAGAAATAAATGGAAATATTTGCCATGACATCTACTTGCTAACTTTAGAGATCTATACCGGTGCTAGACTTTTACAGCCAATAGACAGGAATAGTCATACTAAGGGCATGATTACCTGACCTGTTTTGGACATTGTTGATAGCTTATGGTGAATATCACTGGTGAGGAATGTCTGATTTTGTCTAGGTATCTAGCTGATTAACTTTACTGAAGTTCTGTACGTGTGATCAAATGAATCCTTGTCAAATTGCCCTTATGCTGGGAATGTGGGAATTCAAGAAGGGCTAAAACTGTTTAAACAAAGACAATATATATTACCCTACACTATTTTATTTGTAACAATCTTTTAATAATAGATGGTATTTTCTGACAAAATTGTGGTGACTTAGTCATCAATGCTGCTAATTCCAAGGAGTCCTGCAGTGCTCACAGTGACTGAGTCTTGGGGGACTAGATGATGCTTGCCTCTGCCACTGACTTCTTTTCCAACACTGAGCAAGTAAGTCTTCCTGTGCTTATGGTTTCTGTTCACAATGTAAATAATAACTTATTTTTACTGGATTGCTGTCAGGAGGAACACACACATCTTTTGGGAAACTCACTTATGTCAGAGATGGAGGTAAATCAGTATCACAGAATCACAGAATGTCAGAGGTTGGAAGGGACCTCAAAAGATCATCTAGTCCAGCCCCCCTGCCAGAGCAGGATCACCTATAGTAGGTCACACAAGTACTCATCCAGGTCAGTTTTGAATCTCTCCAAAGAACGAGACTCCACAACCTCCCTGGGCAGCCTGTGCCAGTGCTCCGTCACCCTAACAGTGAAAAAGTTTTTTCTATTTCTTTTTCTAATTTTTATGGAACCTCCTATGTTCCAGCTTGTACCCATTACTCCTTGTGCTGTCATTGGACGCTGCTGAAAGGAGCCTGGCTCAGTTCTCCTGACAATCCCTCTTGACATATTTCTAAACATTTATGAGGTCACCCCTCAGCCTCCTCTTCTCCAAGCTAAAGAGACCCAGTTCCTTCAGCCAATAGTTCCTTCAGCCAGTAGTGAAATACAAACATTTTACTTGCATTTGATGATCATATTTTCTTTAGAAATCACCTATCCTAGTGAGATTGTTGAACAAAAAACATATTTTGAGCATCTACTTCTCTAAACTATATTTGTTATATGTTTTCATTAAGTTCATTTCTTTCTACTTATAATTTCCCCACAGATCAGAAGTTAAAACAACAATTTCCCTTTCTTTTCTCTTTGTAGCTAATCAGCTACCAGTTCTGATGTTTTCTGCTGCTTCCAGATATTTGAACCATTGATTTTGAACTTGTGCCCTGATAAGTTTTCTCTGGCAACACTCTTCCTTATACTAAGACTAGCTATATATTTTTCCAGAACAATAATATACATCACTAAACAGATTGTGCAGCTAAGACACTGTGTCAGGACTCTGAATGGACCAAAAGACTTTGTACCATCTTCCTCCTCTCCCTGGGTGCTTGGCTGCCTGTTTGAGATCAGAATGCTGTGAAAACAGATAACCTGGAGAAAGGAACTGTGAGATCTCTGTCCTTTTTGCTTGGGAGATGCATTTAAGTTCAAGCACTTGCCCTAGGTCCTTATGCAAGTTATTTTGCAACTGTGCCTCTGCCTAGCTCTGCACCTTGCTGTCCTTGACCTGGCCTCAGTGATTTGGCTCCCTGGCCGGATCTCAGACCTACATGGATATGGCTGGCAATCATAGGGCTGTTGACTCATCACTGCCTCCAAAACCTCTGTTCTTCTTCCATACTTAACTGTGGGACCATGTCCCTTGGTGGGGTCACTGCCCTGACAGCCTTGCCTCTGGCTCCTCTTGCCTTGCAGTGCAGCCTGCCCTTGCTACTTCCTGAAGTAATGCGTTCTATGACATCACACTAAGAAGTGCAATGGCTACGGTAGGACTCTATGCATTATACTCTAAAACATACCTGTTAACAGAGTCCATTGCTATGTTTGAAATGTGGAAGGTGTTTGCAGGTAAGAAGTAATATGTGCTATTGTAAACTTGTGGTACCAGCCTAATCCTTGAGTACGCTGTATGGATGCATAGTGTGACACTCTTTTAAAAGAAGTAATATCTGTTATTTTTTTCTGAAGTAGTTGTCTCTGAGGAAAAATACGTGCATACTTTTTTCAATATATTTCTGGACAGTAAATCTTTTCTCAGTTAAATGTTTACTCATTCAGCTGTACACTGAGAGGGAAGGGAAAACTAATAACAGAAATGACAAACTGTGGATGTTAATGTGAAATACTGCTAGACCTGAAGCCAGAAAATAACTATGTGAGACGATGCAGAAAAACGTCTTCCGACACCTGACAACTGAAAGCAGTTGTGCCTCAAGGCACTGGTGTTGGTAAGTACATGGAGAAGTGCCTTGTTGCATTCCCATAGTGCCCAAATAAGGTTTCAAATGAAAGCAGTTAGCATCAAACACAAAACTATCTGATCCAAAGCCACTGTATATCTGCTAGAAGAATTAACATTTGAAACACTTGTTATTATATTATTAATATATGATATTGCAATGAAAAGAAGCAGTACACATGTTTAATAGTTTTGCAGAGGTTATTTATACATTGCAGAAAACCTTCCTAGAGGCAGCAATTTCAAGAATAAAAAACACCATTTAGATTCTTAGATCATAAATGGATAAACTGGGCAAAGATATACAAGCAGCTGACAGATCTTTAGGAACTGTGTTGAAAGTAGCTGCTTCAGGCTTAGAACCTTTTCTATACTTAATACGTAAATTTGGGAGCTCAGTTAGTGAAAACTTTTTTTTTGTAGGTCATTTTGCAGTAGAACAAAAATGTAAGCTATTCTATTTGAGGAAACATGATTTTTCTCCAGCTTCTCACTTTGTCATCCTGCTTCCACTTGACCATAAAGATTTATAATTTTTGTCTAAAAAACAAGTTCCTCATTATGTGTTAAATGCTCACTGTCAAAATTTCCTGTTACAGATAGACAGTTAGAACTGTGGAAGAAAAAAATCCTAACCATACTGATACAATTAGAAATGATGAATCTTTTTGATGCTGTTTGGTAAGATTGAGTGATCAAGGCAAAAATGAGATGCTAGCAGTTCAAACTCTATCTCCACTAGGGTGCTTTTCTAATAGAGCTGTTGTCAAAAGCTGTACTTCAGATCAAAATTTGAAGTAAATTAATTGAAGTTAATCAGCTTCCCCTCTCTCTGCTTAGAAAGGCCTAGTCTGGCAGGACTCTCCTGTTGTGCAGCTGAGTAAAACCACCGACGGGTATCCGCATGGGGGAAGAGAAATTGTACTCTACCGGTCAGCATGGGTCAGGCAGGGTGAGAGGTTACTGGGTTCTTCTAAAACTGTTTGAGAATTTCAGTCTAAGTAGGCACTTTAAATAAAGTAGAAATAATTTAGAAAGAAAAATCTTGTCATCATTTTCTTCACAGCAGAATTTTCACTTGCAGTGCAATTCATAGAATTCCAGTCTTAGGCTGGAAGGGACCTTAGAGATCATCTAATCCAACCTCCCTGCCATGGGAAGGCATGTCCTTAACTAGACCAGATTTCTCATGCCTTCATCCAACCTGTCCTTGAACATCTCCAGGGAGGGGGCATCCACAATCTCTCTGGGAAATCTATTCCAGAGTCTTGCCACCCTCATACTGAAGAATTTCTTCCCAAGATTCAATCAAACCTATTTTCCTTCAGTTTAAATCCATTTCCCCATGTCCTATCGCTGGACAGTCTTGCAAAAAGTCCCTTCCCAGCTGTCCTGTAGGTTCCCTTCAGGTATTGGAAGGCAGTTATAAGGTTATCCTGGAGTCCTTTCTTCTCTGGACAATCTGACTTTCTCTGGATCCATCAGTTTAGAATCTCTTGCTGAACAGTATTTTACTGAGAGAAATATAGTGGTCCCTTTTTCTATAAACTAATTTCCTCAGGAACTGAGATTGTGAGCTCAAGTGGTGTAGCTATGGTTGGAAGAGTATGAAAACCTGTAGGTTGGAGGTATTCATAAATCAGAGTGTGCAAGTTGGGAAAAGGCAACTATGAGCTGTAGAGGTGAAACAGAATAGGTGAAACAAACAAAATACAGAAAGAATATAAGATCTTGGGGGTTTTTATATGTCATCAGGTATAGAATCATAGAATCATAGAATCATAGAATCATAGAATCATAGAATCATAGAATCATAGAATCATATAATCATAGAATGTTAGGGGTTGGAAGGGACCTTTAGAGATCATCTGGTCCAACCCCTGTGCCAGAGCAGGATCTCCTATGGCAGGACATAGGGGTTGGAAGGGACCTTTAGAGATCATCTGGTCCAACCCCTGTGCCAGAGCAGGATCTCCTATGGCAGGACATACAGGAACGCATCCAAGTGGGTTTTGAAAGTCTCCAGAGAAGGAGACTTCACAGCCTCTCTGGGCAGCCTGTTCCAGAGCTCTGACACCCTCACAGTGAAAAAGTTTCTCCTCATGTTGAGGTGGAACTTCCTATGTTCTAGTTCATACCCATTATTCCTTGTCCTACTACTGGGCACCACCAAAAAGAGACTGGCCTCTTTAATGAGGGAAATAGCATCCTGTGAGAAAAACCTCCCAGGGTCATTAGGATGTAATCAATCAGAGGCCCACAGGATGAGGCTGTACCCATTGTAAAAGAACATAAAACAAAGACAAATTTACAAGGACACTAGTGATAAGGGTATCTAACAAGGACCATCTGGTGACAAAGTCCCTTGTGAAATTCGAGGACAAGATTCCTTGCAAAATGTGCTGAGAATGACCAGTTTTGGAACAAAGGTAAAAAGTTTGCCATAAGAAGGACATACAGCCTTCATCCCTGAAGACCCCTGCCCAAGACCACCAGGAGGCACCGTGCAAGTGTCAAGAAGAGGAGCTGTCGACCCCTGAAACTGAGTGCCTTTTCAAGGTAGCTCATGAATATGTATAGGCATCTAATGAATATGTAACTTTCACTGCATATAACCGAGGTGGCTACATCGTTCAGGTGTGCACGTTTTTCAGAGGAAAATATTCCCCTGTGCAGCCAGCATTGAATAAACATACCTACTTTATAACCTGCTTGGTTATAGAGTCTTTATTCCGTGCGTCACCTTCTTCTTGACCCCTACTCCTCAGATATTTACATACGTTAATAAGATCTCCTCTCAGCCTTCTTTTTTCAAGATTAAACAGCCCCAGTTCTATCCTTCTTTATAGGAGAGATGTTCAAGTCTCTTAATCATCCTCATAGCTCTCTGTTGCACTCTCTTCAGTAGATCCCTGTCTTTCTTGAATCAGGGAGCTCAAAACTGGTCACAGTATTCCAGGTGTGGTCTCACCAGGGCAGAGTAGAGTGAGAGGAGAATCTCCCTAGACCACCTGGACACACTTTTCTTAATGCACCCCAAAGTACCATTGGCCTTCTTAGCTGCAAGTGCACACTGCTGTGCCATGGACAAGTTTTTGCCCACTAGGACTCCAAGGTCTTTCTCCAAGGGGCTGCTTTCCAGCAGGACTTTACTTAATCTACACTGATACCTGGTGTTATTCCTCCCCAGACGCAGGACTCTACACTTGTCCTTGTTGAACTTCATGAGGTTCACCTTTGCCCAACTCTCTAGCCTGTCTAGATCACATTGGATAGAAGCACAGACTTCAGGTGTGTCAGCCACCCCTTCCAGAAGCACAGACTTCAGGTGTATCAGCCAAACCTTCCAGTTTCGTGTCATCAGCAAACTTACTGAGGGTACACTCTATCCCCTCATCCAGGTCGTCGATGACGATATTGAACAAAACTGGACCCAGTACTGATCCCTGGGAAACACCACTGGCCACAGGCCTCCAGCTTGATTCTGTGCCACTGGTCACAACCCTCTGAACTCTATTGCTGAGCAAGTTCACAATTCACTTCACCATCCAAGCATCTATCTCACATTTCTTGAATTTTCCTACAAGGATGTTATGAGGGACAGTACTGAAAGCCTTACTAAAGTCAAGGTATATGGCATACACTGCTCTCCCTTCATCTACCAATTTGGTCACACTTTCATAGAAGGAGATCAGATTAGTCATGCAGGATTTTTCCTTAGTAAATCCTTGTTGGCTACTCCTGATAACCGTATTTTCTTCCATTTAGTTAGAGATGGCCTGCAGAATTAGCTGCTCCATAACCATTCTGGGGATGAAGGTGAGGCTGACTGGTCTGTAGTTGCCTGGGTCCTCCTTCTTGCCTTTTTTGAAGACTGGAGTGACATTGGCTTTCTTCCACTCCTCAGCACCTCTCACATTCTCCATGAGTTTTCAGAAATGGAGGGGTGCTTAGCAATGTCAGCCAGCTTTCTCAGCACACACGGATGTACCCCATTGAGGCCCATGGATTTATGCGTTTTTAGTTGCTCCAAGAGGTCTCTAATCCAATCCACACTGACTAGTGGAGAGTCTTCCTGGCTCCAGTTTTGCACCCTTACTTGACTGGGATTTCTGAAGGCTGGTCTTAGGAGTGAAGACTGAGGCAAATAAGGTATTCAGCAATTCTGCCATCTCTGCATCCTCTGTTATCACATCTCTCACCTTGTTTAGCAGTGGACTCACTCTTTCTCTACTCTCCCTTTTCTCACTGATGTATTTGAAAAATTTCTTCTTGTTTCCTTTCACCTCCTTAGCCAGACTAAGTTCCAAGAGAACCTTGGCTTTTCTTGTTGAGTCTCTACACACTCTGGCAGCATTTCTATAATCCTCTCAATTAACTGGACCCTTTATCCACATACTGTAAATTTCTCTCTTCTATTTGAGTTTTTCCAGGAGCTCCTTGCCTAGCCATGCAAGTCTCCTGCCTCCTCTACTTGATTTTCTTTTAGAGGGAATGCATTTATCTTGAGCCTGGTGTAGGTAGAGTTTGAATGTTGACTAGCTCTCTTGTGCACTTCTACCTTCTAGAATTCTAGCCCATAGGATACTTCAAAGTATATCTCTGAAGAGGACAAAGTTAGCCCTTTTGAAGTCCAGGGTAGAAATTTTGCTTACTACCTCTTTTTTTCCCTAATAATGCTAAACTCTAATGTATCATGGTCACTACAGCCAAGACTGCCTCAAAACTTAACATCTACGATCAGACCTTCTTTTTTTTTTAATACAAGATCTAGCATCATACCTCTAATCGTTGGTTCTTCAACCACCTGCAACAGAAAGTTGTCACAAATGCACTGCAGGAACCTTTTTTGGGTGGGTTGTGATTGGCTGTGTGATCTTTCCAACTAATATCAGGATGACTGAAGTCACCGACGCGCACCAGGACACGTGATCTTTTGGCTGCTTCCAGCTGCTTGTAGAAGGCCTCGTCAACAACTACTTCTTGGTTTGGTGGTCTGTAGTAGACCCCCAAAACAGTATCTACCACGTTTGCATGTCTCTTGATTCTTACTCATAAGCTTTCAACATTATTGCCATCTCCATCTAGGTTAAGCTCAATACATTCGAGTTGCTTACTTACATAAAAAGCAACTCCACCACCTCGCCTTGTCAGTCTATCCTTCCTGAAAAGTGCATAGCAGTCCATTACCACATCTCAGTCATGTGAGCTATCCTGTGTTTCTGTAATTGCAATGAGAACATAGTTCTGTGACTCCACCCAGATTTCTAGTTCATCCTGTTCATTTCCCATGCTTCTTGCACTTGTATACAGACAGTTCAGAGACTTAGTTGATGAGCATCTGTTACTGTTGTGGTTAATTTGATCTATTTGCCCATTAAGTGCAATGGCACTTACATTACCATGTTGGAACCCATCCCCTGCATAATTCCGTTTAAAGTCCTCCTAAGTTGGCCAACCTAGCCCTCAAATAATCTCTTGCCTCTTCGAGACAAGAGTATTCCATCCCACCCTAGCAGGTTATAGTTATCATAGAATATCTCATTGTCATAGAAGCCAAAACTTTCACTATGGTACCAATTACATAAGCAGAAATTAATGTTCATTATTCTCTATATCTTGCTGCCCCCTTTCCTGTAACTGGTAATACAGAAGAAAAGATAACTTACGCCCCAATGTTTTTAACTTGTGCTCCCAGAGCTCTATGGTCTGCCTTGATTTTACTCAGGTTACTGCTCTCAGTGTCATTCATATCCATATGGAAGAGTAACAACCGGTAATAGTAATGTATTTTTGCACATGGAAGGCAGCAAACTTCATGCGATTC
This sequence comes from Apaloderma vittatum, assembly GCF_000703405.1. Classification (NCBI taxonomy): domain Eukaryota; kingdom Metazoa; phylum Chordata; class Aves; order Trogoniformes; family Trogonidae; genus Apaloderma; species Apaloderma vittatum. The sequence goes on along the minus strand of NW_009699370.1, from coordinate 45,000 downwards.
TTTGTCGGGTCGACAGATAGGTGTTTCAGTACCCTTTAACAGAGAGTCTCCCACTGTGAGCACCTGTGTTTCTTTTTTATGATTACTGTTTTTCTGGAGGGGCTTCACTGTGTTGTACATGTTCTTTAATGTCAAGAGATCTAAAAGCATCATTATCTGTTGCTTGTACTGATGTTAGAGGGTGTGAGATGATGTTTGGACTTGCTTTTATGGGTAACCAGGGTCCAAGGCTCATTGTCAGTGGTGATTGATAAAGTATTAGGATTTTCCAGCCATCTATCTATATATCTATCTATACATGTATATTATATATAGATATATTCAGAGCCTTGCTACTATTTCTTGTAGTTCAGCCACTTGACGCAACAGATCATCCACCTGTGAACACCTTGATCAGTTTCTTACCTTGAGATCAGCAGAGGCATCTAGGCATCTGTTACAAGCCACTGCCCTCATTGAAACACCTAACTTGGCTAGCTCTGTCTGAGTGGATGCATCAGCCTTCCCAAGCACTAGTTCCATATTTGCACAGGTCTTAGTTTTCAGACAAATGCGTACCACTATGACGGATGACTGGCCAAGAGCAGCTGCTAAACCAATATAGTAATGTTGGTGACTGGTGCACTCCCTGCATGCTGCACTGGTTGCTCTCTCAGTTGTGTGCACAGAATCAACACATCAAAACCTTTCTACTACCTTTAAATCCTTAGACCTTCAGGTAGCACAGGTCCTAGGTCTCTGCAAGGGGAATAGAGACAAATCATGGGCAGAGGAGTGGCAAAGGCAGGGGCCCTGAAAGCAGTCTGTGGGCATCAGCCTGCAGTATCGCTAGAGCAGAGGCAACATGAAGCCACGTGCTACAGCCAACTCTCCAAATATCTGGCAATGCACTCAGGCATGTCAGTCTCAGCCTCCCTTATGAGAGCTGCTGGCTCCTGGTGGGTCCCCCTTTCTTCCTCGGGTTCCCTGCCTGTGGGAAACCCCCTTGTTCGCTCAGCCCAGCAGCAGCCAAGCACAGAACCACGGACTTACCGTTGCCTCCTTGATCTGCGCAGTCATGTTAGACCCAGACACTTGTTCCTACAAAATTATAATATATTTTATACTGACATTCTATGATTCTATGATTCTATAACCTGCTATTTTTTGCTTGCCTTGTATTTCACTTGATCTCATGAAGCGAGTTTCTCTTCATAGAGTTCAAAACACTGTAAACGTATGAAGGCAGAAATGTAAGACTTCAGAGTTCAAACGCACACTGGAATACACTGAATTCATAGCTAACAGGGAAAATTATGGAGTGTCCTGAAGGAGCCATGCATGCTCAGGATCTTCTCATATACTTTGGGAGTGAATATAGGAAAAAGGTCAGAACTGATGTACCATGACAAAGGAATTACTCTAGGTACTGAGTAAGCTAATTTCTTTCCACAGTGAGAAGAAATTGTGGATTAAATACCATTAAGTTGAGCCCCAGTTCTGATAATTATTCATGCATTATTCATGTATTTATTAAGAGATTAAATAAAGCTATACTGGATAAATCAAAATATTTGGATATTTTCTTAAACAAGTTTAGACTTATAAGATGTATGTATATGCTATTTAATTTGAACTTATCCACACAGAACGGCAGCAAGAATTCTACCATATCATGATCAAGTATGAAACCTGACAAGCAGTAAGAATATGTTTCCTGTCATGTACCAGTTTCTTCAAGCTATTCTATAGAACAGTTAAATAGATATAAATAAGGATTTTTTTGTCTTCTTTGTGACTATGAGTCCATCAATAAATGAAATAGGGTGGAGTACTGGTGCATAAGGAAATAAATGTACAATGCATTGTATAAGATGAACCAATACTCAGTCAAGGCTCTGTCTGATTTGTAATTAGTAGTAGACATTAAGTTTTTCAATATAAAAAAAAAATTCTGCATGAGCAGTGTTTTCCGTGGTAAAATAAATTAACACGGTTATTTTAACTGTCCTTTAAAGTACCCTGGTTTACTTTGTATTTGCAGTAAATTTAAAGCATGAACAAGGTCAATTGCTGCATCTCAATGACTGGACAAAAAATTGTAATCTTTCTGGTCCAAAAATTATATATGAAAATTTCAAAACAATTTAGAAATGTCCACAAAGGTTCAAATCAGATTTATTTCTCAAACCTGATCAGAATATTTTCATTGAACTGATGATGTTTTAGAGTTTTATCTTAGAGGATGTGATAGTAAAAGATTGTAGATATATGAAAAGCATACACTAAAAAGTGTTGATGCAGTGGTGTATGAGTAGTATTCTTCAAAATAAATTGGTATAATTCTGGCTTCTTTGAGGCTAAGTTGATCTCATGGGAGCAAGGATTTCACAGATACAGAAGACAGATACCTATCTGACTTAAGGTTTTGTAAACTGATAGTCAAAAGTAAAATTTAAAACCAATATTACTACAACTGATTCCTCTTTGGTTTTAGTCAACAAAACAAAGCAGCTGATAGAAGCTACAGAAACAAGCAGAAATTTAATTATCTTATTGAAAATTGTTTTCATAATGAAAGTATCACATTATACTAACAAGAAGAGATTAGATAGTCCTTCAGAAGATCTGTCAAAACAGACAACTTAACAAAGAAATATCAATATTCCCATAACTGAATCTTAGCCTAAGTCACTATATTTCTGAAGAAGGCTGACAAGGACAGTAAATTCAGGTTAATTTTCCACCTTTACAGATTTTAAACTGTTAACCAAGTTTTCTGGGCAGCTCTTAAACTCTCTGGCTAAACTATGAGTTTATTATTAACCTTTAAAGTCTATTGGTTTTAATTAGTTTTCCTGGCAGCAATGACAGAGAAGAGATAAAAAATGTACTAAGGCACATGCTATTTGAGATTAATAATTTTCCTTGGCCAGTAACTTTTTGAAAAAAACATGATATTGCTAGTAAGTTCATCATTATTTTTGTGAAAGTAGTGAATTTCAAAAGTATTTTTCTGTTATGTGAAAAAGAGCAAAGTATGGCAATGTTTCAGTGCTGTTAGAATAACACCACATCTGCAGTAAAGTAAAAAAGTAGTGAAAGGGAAGACAAACAAAGATATATAGAGAAAAAAGAAGGAAGCAGTATATATATCAACAAAATAAATTAAAAAATGTGTAGGAAGAGAATTACAAATTCAAATTAAGCAAGACTAAAACCAGAGAAATACAGCACAAGAAAAAAAGGAAAAATATATAAAAAGACAATGAAAACAGAAATAAATAAAAAAAAAGGGAAAACATCACATTTAAGTGTTTTGTGGATTGCAAAACTATGGAAGATGGATATATGCTTAGGAAAAAGTCTGGGGAAAAAAGAATTCAAGGCAATCTCCCAAAATTTAGAGAATTCTGTTAGTTAAATTATGTGTTTGTCATGAAAGCAAGAATAAAGGGTAAATTGTTTATTCATCTCATCAATAATGGGAAACAGCATATAAATATACACAGGTAAGCCAGTGAAGACCTCTTGAGATATTAATTTTACGTCATACATTTATTCTGACCGGTGGAAAAGCAGTGCGTATTTCCTTATTTTGCTACAGGTGGTGTTTTCTGAGATGGAGCAGAAATAAAGTGGAAATGTGTACTGATTCTAGGCATGATGAGACAAAGAATACCAATGGAATGTCTTCAGCCTGTAGTAAAACCTAGAGGTGTTTAATTTGAGATACTGTTTTCCTTTTTCCCCTGATTTTGCAACCTGGGATGCAGACTTGTGATGCTGCGCAGTGTGACCTGCATCACTCTTAATGAGGATTAACATCATTTCAGAAAAACTTAAGTCCATTAGTAGCAAAAATCTGCAAGGTCAGCTCGAAGGTGTCTATTTGACTACATAATGACTGCCTCCACTTGATTAATGCAGTCAACTTAGACCATTGAGATGTAAAATGAAGCAGTTTGTATACATTCTGCTTTACCCAGAGGCTATCATTTTCAAAGTCATTTCTGGCACCTAATACAACATAGAAATTGAAAAAGTTGAGGCCAACAATTTTTCATTTTGAAATGCCTTTTTTAAAGTTGGAAGATGCATATTTAATGGCTCACCTGAAGCTAGAATCTTCTATTTTATGTTGCAACAGTAACTAATTTATAGTGACATTTTGGATTTAGGATACAAGAGAGTACCTCTGGTTGGAAGGAAAACTTTTTAACTTGGCATAGCTTTGTCATAAATTTTATGCTCATGCCTAATTATGGCTCAAAATTTCAGCATATTTAATCTGATGTAGAGTGTTTGAGGTAATTTATTAATGACTGTAATAAATGTCATATCCACTTCTAGCATTTGTGATTAAGTGCTCTTTTGATTGAGATTTAGCTATAGTTTACAGTGTATACAGCTGTATACAGCTGTATACAGCTATAGTTAAACTAGGTGGATCTCATTAAAATTTTCTTTAAATTTAGGCGTAGAAGGAAAATCAGTTATTTACTTTTTAATTAAGAATTAGAGATACTAAATAGTGATTATTAAAGAATTAGGGATGTAAACAATAGTCAGAAGCCACTACAATAGTGTCAATACGGCATGAAAAGGACACAGTGTAAAAATAGGTAACTTTTGACATCATATTTGTGATTGCATCGGTAAGTACTTCCAGCTTTGATACAAATAACCCAAATTACTGGTTTCAGACATAAAAAGAATCATAGAATCATAAGCTCGTTTGGGTTGGAAGGGGCCTTAAAGATCATCTCGTTCCAACCCCCTGCCATGGGCAGGGGCACCTTCCACTAGACCAGGTTGCTCAAAGTCCCGTCCAACCTGGCCTTGACACTTCCAGGGATCTGTAATACAATTGATAAAGACATCTTCTTGCCAGCTGCACTGAGCTCCTTCAGCTGTACAATTAAACTAAACATGGCTAGGACATGAGGGATTAACTTGTACTTCATATGTCCATATTTCTGGAGAAAAACTTAAAAAAACTTTAATAAACTGTGTTTCTTCAAGGATAATCCCCTTGCTTTCCTACAGATTCCACCTAACAACTTGTGCAGATTAGGAAAGCAGTAACATTCTGTGGTTTCAAGGTTCTAGGTACATGACAGTGTGCCATGGTTGCCAGGTTGCTTTTCCATCTCACCGGTGACGAATGATAAAAAAAAAAATTTCAAAGGTGTTTGTAATCAAGTGTCATAACATTCAACTTAGGTACTTCTAAGAATCTAATCATAATTATACAACTGTACTTGAAGAGTATTTGCTTCAAGCAACGTTTTCTGACTTCTAATTGCAAAATTCTTTCAATCCAGTTGCAGAACAGGGATGAGTTATGTATTTTTCTATGGTGTCCAACTCCTTCTTTTTTCCTAAGAGATTGCTTGTTTGCTTGTTTGTTTGCTTTCATTAATCTCCCTAATTTCCTGGTACCTGGACTTTCCACTGCTGGCAGAGACACTAGCTGCTAATTTTGACAAACTACTTTTCAATTTTAGCACATGAAATCATTAAACACATGATGTGCAGTATAAAATATTACACGTGTAAAATCAAAATATATTGACCATCATTGGCTGTGTTGCAAAACCAGTAAATAATGCCAACCTTCTAGAAGTTAAGATGGCTACAGGAAAAATACATAAGAAAGTCTTTCTTCATGTCAACTCTACGAATTTGACAGAATGCAACAGAGTAACAATATGGTATAGAACCATGTGACTGAAAGAGACTGGTACATGCAGATGATCATCTGTGTGAGCCAGATGCTGATTCGTTGTAGGACAGAAAGTCACTGGAGTTTAGGTTTGGAGAAGAGATTTCTAGCATCCTTTTTTTTTTGTCTCAGACTGACCAGGTGTAAACTTAACATTTAATTGTGATCTGAAGATACACCATCAGCCTTTGTCTACATCCTCACCAAGCGTTCAGTGCTGAAGAGCAAATAATGACTGACAAGGTTGCAACACTGTGCTCAGTTCAATTTAATTCTCTGACACTGTTGGTATGATGTAACTTGTATCCCAGTGGTTAAGACATTGACATTTGCAATGCAAATAAGGCTTCATTTAAGGATTTAGCCTATGTTCCCTTTTACCCTGATTTTTCCAAAAACTTAAAAATTCCTTGTGTTTGATGTTTGTGAATGTGCATAAGAGAAAAGGTTCTTAAAATCTAAGAATAGAAGTGGCTGATTAAACATTACAACAGAAGTCTGTGAGCCTTTAAATTCTCAAATTAGATAGAATATGAATCATCTATATCTTGGAGACAACTGTGCCATGGTGTTAAAGGTCAAATTAATCCAATAAAAAATCCTGGTGTTAGATTTCTACCAGAAGAAATACATTCAATGCAAGAAATTTGAGATGAAACACTGAAAGATTTTGCATCTGAAATGTTCTTAAAACTCTTACATTTCCTTCCTTCTTTTGTTTCTTTCCTATGTTTGTATTTAATCTAGTTCTTAATCTAAATTGGCTTTTATTTAATCTCTAGAACTATGTAGTTTTCATCTGTATGACACATAGGAATACACTTTCTTTCTTTGTAGCCATGCTTTTAACTGATATCGTTTTCTCTGCTGGCTATTTGTGTTCTTGAAAGCTATCTATTGAAAGCTATCATTGCATTCATTTTTAATGATCCCTGGAGTTTGTTTCTTTTTCTACAATATTTCATCTTTTACTATATCTTTTTTTAATTTTTATTATTTTTTTCTTTCAGAAAAGAACTGTATGGGTCAAGGAGAGGCAAAAATGAAGGAGAAAATAAAAGATGACTAAATAAAAGGTCTTCTTCCAAAGACGAGTGTTAGACTATGCTTTTCTGCAGATTTAGTGGTCCTCATCTGCACTATGAAGAAGTAATGAAGATGACTTTTTAGTGCAGAAACTGTTACCTGAAATGGAATAATTTCAGAATCTGTATTTGCCACACATTTTGGAAAATCCTCACTAATTGCAAACACCCATACTTAGTTCCTCATCAATACTATCCTCAGTCAGCAGAATCAGTGAGCTACCAGCCTTTGCATACAATTCCACAGGTGTTCATTTCTCAGGATTTTTAAAAGCTAGGAAACAGAAATGAGGAAGAAAATGAGGAATAAAAAAATGGAGATTAAGTCAATGAAGTATAACAGAAAATATATAAATGAAGTGATTTATGGTGAGTGTATAAATATGATCATACTGGCTACAGATCACTTGAGAAGGAATGGGTAGAAATGAAAAGACTCTTGCAAAATATCTTTGGACCATGTGGAATTTGGGGCATGTCTACAAGTTTATTAAAAAACTTGGCTGTTCGAAAATAGTATCTAAAGAGGAGATTTTTAACTTGGAGTTGTTTGATGTAATCTGCATTGTAAAAAACAGTGTAAATATCACTATTTCTTTTCCTTAATAAAGTATTTTGTGATTTTTTTTGACCTCTCCAAATTCACATTCTTCCTCCTTATAAAATAAGCATGTAATAACCAGAATTACACATCTACATTTTCCACTAGAATTCAGTGGAACCTATTACCTATCTGTAGTAATTCAAAAGACCTGCTGATAGAAATAATGCAAGAAAGTTCATCTATATAACAGAAAAAAAAAAAAGCAATTGGAACAAAAAAGAAATTGTTGCAAACAGCAGTAAATATACAGATTAGGAAATTATAATGATAAACTCAATATGCTCAGATAAGAAAGCAATCTGCGACATAAGAAAATAATGTTTTTTACCTTAAATTAATTTAATAAGAATATTTCAGTTAATGGAGAACTAGCTGAACAGCCTGATGGTTACGCATACAGATGGATGAGTAGACCTAATGTTTAGCTCCTAGTAATATTTATGTATATTATGCACACACAAATATTAATATTTTTATACATTTCTTTATGCAAATATTTTATATTTATAATAGGTCATGGTTAAATTAAAATTAACAACTAAACATAGATAGATGTGTTGGGTTCGTACAGCCAATAGAGCCAATGCCACTGCTTGCCAAGGCTGAGCCCATCAGTGATGGCAGCAGTCTGTCTGGAATTATATATTTAAGAAGGGGGAAAAAATTTACTGTAAAATGGCAGAGGGAGAGAGGAGTGAGAATATGTGAGAATATTTGAGAGAAACATCTCTACAGGCACCAAGGTCATTGAAAGAAGGTACTCCAGGCACTGGAGTAAAGATTCCTCTGCAGCCTGTGGTGAAGATTATGGTGAGGCAGGCTGTTCCTCTGTAACCCATAGAAATAACAGTGCAGCAGATATCCACATGCAGCCCTTGAGGGTGACAAGAGTGTAGATGTCCACTTGCATCATGCAGAGGACCCTACACCAGAGCAGGTGGATGCCTCCAGGAGGCCATGACCCTATAAGAACCCTGTGCTAGAGCAGGCTCCTGGAAGGACCTGTGCAGAGAGGAACCCATGCTGGAGCACGTTTTCTGGCAGGAATTGTGAGCCTGCAGGGGACCTACAGTGGAGCAGCCTGTTTCTCAAGGACTTCACTCCATGGAAAAGACCTACAACAAAGAGGTTTGTGAAGAACTGTCTCCTGCGGAAGAGACCCCACACTGGAGCAGAGGAAGAGTGTGAGGAGTAGCCCCCCTGAGCAGGAAAGCGTGGCAGAGACAGCATGTGACGAACTGACTACAACCCTTACTTCTCATTCCCTTGTGCCACTGGTAGGGAGGAGATGGTGAAACTGGGAATAAAGTTAAGCTCGGGAAGAAGGGAGGGGTGGGGGAAGGGTGTTTTTTAAGATGTAGGTTTATTTTTCATTGCTTTACTCTGACTTGGTTGGCAGTAAATGAAATTAATTTCCCCAAGTCAAGTCTATTTTGCCTGTGGTGGTAATTGCTGAGTGATCTCCCTGCCTTTATCTCAACCCCTCAGATTTTCAGTATATTCTCTCTGCCTGTCCAGCTGGGGAGGGGGAGTGATAGAGTGGCTTTGCTGTACACCTGGCCTCCAGCCAGAGTCAAACCTGTTCAAGGAGTTTTGAGAAGGAAGGATCAGAAACTAAGAGTTTAATAAAATACTTTAAGATTCAGAATTTTTATATTTATGTGATACAATACTCCTTCAGTGGAGAAGACTTACTTATAACAGAGGAGAGCCAGAAAGCTATTGTTGTCTGCTCTTTTGCAGCTAGACAATTCTTTGTCAAATTTAGGGATTAAATATTCATTATGCCACTCTAGCTCTTAACTCTAAGAAAAAGGTTATCTACTGAAAATATATTGTAGCAATTTTTTTCTCTGTTATGCTTTCAGCAGCATACTCTTATCTAACGATTCTTCTGTAGAGTTCTTTCCTTTCTACACATTTTAGTGTTTAGGGCAATTTCTATAGAACAGAAGAAATTTATTCCAACTGAATATAAAATTTCTAAAAGTATAAGCAGACATACTTCAAAAATACAAATAACACTATAGAAATAAAGTAATAATTACGTGTGTCATGTAAGTCACATAACTTTGGAGATTACTTTGAGAATAAAACCTGCTTAATATTTACAGCTATTACAAATTATACTAATAGGGTATGCTAACAGCATATTTAAAAGGTTACATACATTACTCCACACAGAAGTTTATATTTAGGGGAAATAAAACTACAGCAACACAGATTAAAAAATAGATTTCTGAAAATTACATTGCCAACGACAGGGCAATACTATACATTAGTGCTACAGGCAAAGCACTGAAGGAAAGTGTGTGTCAGTTTGAATAATGTTTGAGGTTTCAGGAAGGAAAAACATATAGCCATCAAATTTAGTAAAGATCACAGAGAAAAAAATACTTCATTCCAAGATCTGATATCAATGTGAATAATTTGGGTCTATTAAAAAACTGTTACACTGTGCATGCTACCTTCAGGAGATATAAAGCAAGACTTGGTGTGCTGAATATCTAATCATGAAAAGTAACCTTCCAGCCTCTTTCTACACCAACAGTCTTTTCTAAATATACTTTAAAAATCTGCTTGTCTCTTTACTTTCTAAGCCAGCTGCAGAATTAAATTTCTAACAAAGTAAAATTCCCAGATTTTCAATCCGGTGAATTGGTTTCAGAAAATTTCAGTCTTGTTGCATTTTTATGAAAATCAAGTACTAAGGGTTGGAGGGAGGAGTATATACATGTGTGTGTACATATATATTAAGGTTTCTCAGCATGTCAGAAGAACAATAAGTGAATAAAAATGTTTGTGGAACTATACTTTCACATTTTTTCTTCTCAATTTTTTACAACTAAACATTTCTTTATAGGAACTGCTCATTATATGTATTGTAGAGATAAAGAAAATATAGACAGGAATCATTTGTTGGGTCATCTATTCTGTATCCTTCTGCCACAGGACGTGATTCTTTACAGTGCATTTACCAGTGATAATAATCTTCAGACTACAGCCATTGCCTAGGTAGGACTGCTTTTTACCAGGTCAGCAGAACAGACCATTGGAGGATGCTCAGTCTGACCAAAGTTCCATAAGCAATGTTCACAAGCAACAAAGGATTATTCTGGTCATGGCACTTCCTCATTTTCAATGTGATAAGTAAGAAAAGTCCTTGAAGTCATCTCTCCGTCAGAAGATTATTTAGGATCTTCTTCAGACTATCTAATATCAATTTTGTCCTTTTAGAAATAATACGGTCAATAACAGATTTGGGATTCTACTACAAGATTTAGGAACTGAAACAGTGTGTTTCGTAGACTTGAGGCCCCTAAACTTTCAAAGTGGGTTTTTTTGTGTATCCAGCCATATCTCCGTATTAGAATCTTCTGAAGCATCTAACATTCCTTGATATGCATGGCAATCCTAATAAATAGACACATTTTCAGATTGAAAGTGGATGTACATTTCCATTTCAAAGAAGTTTTCATTTATGATACTTGTCCAAAATCCTCTCCAGGCAGTATTTTCCCATTAAATTCTTATGCGCCCCCATATCTGCCAAATCTACAGCAGGATTATCAATATTGCTTGATAATAGCTGAGTCATATTCCCAATCAAACCAACCAACCAGACAAACAAACTCCTGGAGTTTTTGAAAAATTCCTAGTAAAGGAATGTCCAGAAAACTTGACAACGGTGAAAGAAAGACAAACTAAGGCTTGAATGCTAATGCACATCCCTTGCATTGCAAACTGTACAGAGACAAAGATTTGTGGCAGATGGTAAGCTTTTAATTGGATCTTGTTCAGGAAATATAAACACTGAACATCTGTGGACGAGTCACTAGTTATATAATTGTCAGCGAATTGGACACCTAAAATAAAACTGGAAGTTTCTTCCAAAAGAACACTGGAAGTTTCAGTTTTGAAAATTCCTTTTCTTTTATCAGAATAAACTAATCTAGAAGCTGTGTTTCTTGAAATTGAATTTTCTCTTTATGACATACACCTCACTTACACGTGTCATGGTTTAACCCTGACTAGAAATTAAGCCCTGCACAGAGGCTCTCTCACTGTCCCCACAGTGGGACTGGGGAAAGATCAGAAGGGTAAAAGTGAGAAAAATTGTAGGATGAGATAAAGACAGTTTAATAGGTAAAACGAAGGCTGTGCGCATAAGCAAAGCAAAACAAAGAATCCATTCATTATTACCCATGGGCAGGTAGATGTTCAGGCATCTCCAGGAAAGCCAAGCTCCATCATGCATAATGGTGACTTGGGAAGAAAACATCATCACTTCAAATGTTCCTTCTCCTCCAACTTTTATTGCTTTCCCCAAGTTTTTATTGCCTGATGTCATATGGTAAAGGATATCCCTCTGGTCAATTGAGGTCAGCTGTCCCGCCATGTCCCCTCCCACCTTCTTGTGCACCCCCAGCTACTGTCTGGTGGGGTAGGGTGAGGAGCAGAGAAGATCTAGATGCCTTACAAGCACTGCTCAACAATAACAAAAACATCTCTATGGTATCTGCACTGTTTTCAGCACAGATCCAAAACACAGACTCATACAAGCTACTGTGAAGAAAATTAATTCTATCCTAGACACAAAAATCTTGCATTGGTAAAAGTGATGTTATGCAATAACAGGGATTAATATCTACTGCAGTAAACTGGAAGTAAATTGGATTTAAAATGTACTTTTCTATTTAACCTGTGGATTCTTTTTAAAGGTATCTCAAATACCTGATATAGATGGCAGATCAGATGTTATCATTTGAAATTTCCTAGAGACTATTAAAAATAATTCATCTTCTTATGAAAACTGCATATTAAATATGCCACTTCATGAGTCAGATACAATTTTAATGTTGAGTTTACACTGCAGCTAAATTTCAAGTAAATATATGAAAATTGCTTCCTTCATAGCATGATTTAGGTTATCTTTTCTTTGAACACAAAATATGCAAATACCAGAGCATACAATCTTATATATTCACTTGAAATTTAAGGCTTGTTTGCTCATCTTTTAAAATATTCGTACTCCCTAACCAATTGTCCTGATCCAAGCTTTTTTTTAACCTTTTTCCTCTTGTTGTAATGACTGGCGCCCGAGGAGGACTGTATCCGTTCTTCTGCCTTTGATCCCAATCCTGAGTTCCTGAATCCAGCTTT
>NW_009699370.1:13453-32410 GCF_000703405.1 Apaloderma vittatum | reverse complement strand
CTGGCTGTCTCCTCTCTCCTGCTGAACCTGGGGTCTCCCCAGTGCCTGCCTACTCTGCAGCATCAGTGGTGGCTGCTGTCAGGGGCTGGAGTTAAGTTTCATATCAATTTTGTATATATTTCTATATATTGTCATTATTAGTACTGTTATTGCTTATTAAAGCTGTTTTAGCTTTTGAAGTCTCTCTGCTTTATTCTTTGTAGTTTTCCTAAGTGTCTCTGTCTTATTCCTTTTCCCTTCCCATTTGAGGAGGAAGAGGGGTTAAGATAGCATCTGTCAGTGTTTAGTGACTGGCCCAGTCCTAATCCTTGGTGTTAAAATTGATGCTTTTAAAAATGAAATCTTAAGATACAAAATCTTTTTATTAAAATATGAATAATTTCACTGTTATGCAGCAGTAGGAGCCAGTCTGCCTTGCAAGGTGGACGAGCCAGGTGCCATGAGTGGCCTCAGTTCTGGCTGCCCCACACAGCCCCAGCAGGTCAATGGAGCCTAGGGTGGTAAAGACAGATTCAGCAGTACAGGAAAGGATGGACTGGGGGGACAATGGGGGAGAGGAATGTAAAGAGAGGGAAAACAGCAAGCTAATCAGGAGAATTAGAAATTTACGCATAAATTAAGACTAATGTCAAGCAACAGTTATTATTGTAAGGATGGCTCTAATGAGGTGAACAGGGTGGTGATTATATTGCAGAAGTCCATCCAAATTATCTGCAAATTCATAAGATAGTGACCCAGGACAAGGAAATGAAAAGGTTAAAAAATACAGGTGGAAACTTGTCTGTTGTCCTTACTAAAATGTTGAAAAGTACAGATTTCCCTGAAATGCAAGTATGCATAGGACATTAGAACTAATATCCTCGAATGTGAACCTGTTCAAAATAAGGTTTTCTCTCCTTCTGGGAAACTGTGTTTTGTTATTATTTCCTCTGGGAAATGATAGTGCAGAATTCAATTGTCAGTTGGGACACGTGGCTTTTATTTCATATTTGAATTGTAGAGACTATGCAAATGATCATTAATTGCTCTCTGGAGACCAGTGTGGCCCCTTTTTGATCTACGTATCCTCTTCATTCTTCCAAGAGCACAGAAACATTGGAGGAATTGCACAGCATGCAGTTTGAACAAAGGTTTTGAAAGAGAAGATGCTTAGGGATGTAAAATGTGTCACAGATTTAAATTTCTCAGTTTTTTAGATATGCATATGTAATACAGCTTGAAGAAAGGTTATATGATATTTTTAACTGCACAGCACAACAATTAATTTTGATTAAATATTTTTTATTTACACTGACAAAAAGTTAATAAGCCATTTGTTCCCAGTCAATATAGTCAGTTGAATATAAGATATATATTCTGAATCTTGACTCTGCTACCAACATTTTCAAAAATAGATTACGCTTCAGTTGTTCTTCAAATCATCCCAAAGATTGGAAGCCACAGGCAAGAAACAATAATTTACACAAAATGCCGTAAACATTAGAACTCTGTTTGGTAACCTTAGAGTATAAAGCAAATTTAGCATTTCATAGTCCCCTTGCTAGTGCTGTTCACATGCTGAAACCACTGTTGTGACCCCTGGCTCACTTAGGAAACAGGTGTGGCAGGAAATTTTAAATCTGTGAATCTACATAAAATTGCTAGCCTTTCCTTCTGTTTTTAAATGTACAGGTAAGACTGTATCAAAATTCAGAGTGGTATTATCTATCCTTTCTATGCCTGGCCATTTTTAAAATATATCCATTTTCTTTTCTTTCCTTCTATAGCAATATCAAAAATCTCTTGTGCAATATCCTGCTGTCCAAAGTGTAGGCAGTCCTCCCATGGTGATCTGTAAAATAATTGAAAAGAGATTATCTTGCCCCTGTAGACACAAAGATATTAACCAAATTAATGATATATATTTTAAGAGCTTTTTGTCTTTCGGATATTAAGAAATTTACTTACAAAGCAGCCAATCTTTAAAATGGATGCAGCTTCACAATTACTAGTGTAAATTAGTTATGAAAATACCATTACCCTAAAGGAAAATGACAATGACCTAGCACATGGTCATGTAATTAAATTAAGCCCCCCAGCTTCAATATTATACGAAATATACACACATCTATAGTAAGAAATAGTCTAGGATTGAACAGCTCTGGAAATTAGAAAAAAAAATAGGAAAAATGCTAGTGTACAAGAAGAAAATTTAACTCTGAAGCAGTATGAAACTTGTCAGATTTAAAAATGTAACATTGTCAGTTAATGTTAACATAACATTGGACAGATCTTCATCTGGTGTAAATTGGCCTAATCTCATTAAGGACAATGGAAATATACTAATTTACATGTGCCTATAATCTGTCCTTAGGGTTATTTTTTTCTTGTACTCATCTATTCATGGAACTAAATAACACAAATGTGCATCACGCAAGGAATAAGAAAGAGGAGTTAGAGGCTTGCGTATGTCTGCAGGGCTGTGGTCTTATTGGCAACACAGAGAGGCATGTTGGGATGGTTCCTATGACTGGGGTGTTGTAACGGAAGAATACAGGCTCTTTAGGAAGTACAGGCAGGAGAGATGAGAATGGGGTGTCACCCTCTATGCCAATGAATAGATGAAGTACATGGAGCTCCATCTGGGGATGAATGAGGAGCTGACTGAGAGCTCATGGGTCAGGATTAAAGGGAGGGCAGAGAAAGGTGACATTACAGTAGGCATCTCTTATACGCCACCTGACCAGAATGGCCCAGCGGATAAGGCCCTCTGTGGACGGATAGGTGCAGCGCCTGACATTCACAAGACCTGGTCCTCATGGGGGATTTCAACCACCCTGGTTTCTGTTAGAGTGACAATACAACAGGGCATAACCAATCCAGGAGATTCCTAGAATGAGTTGATGATAACTTCCTTCTACAAGTGATAGAGCAGTCAACAAGAAGAGGTGTTTGTGGCAGGTGTTTCCTCCCCCCAGCTGAGCTGTTGTTAGGCAGATTTCAGGGAATCTGCGACCTGGACTAGTCCGGACTTCTCTACCAACCTGGGAATGGGATCTGGGCTGGTCCGGACTTGGTTACCCCAGGAAGGTGGCCCGCCAGCCAATGAGAAGCCGAGATGTCTATGACTGACCACAGTCATCATTGACTAGTCTTTAAAACGAGGCTCTTGCAGCAGCCCTGTTGGAGTTACCTTGTGGTGGTTGGCCTGATGAGGTCGTAAAGTCTCCCCCTTGTTCTAGGGGATCCCTAGGCAAAGTTGACCAGGTGAGAACGGGAACCTCCACCTGGTTAAGGTACCCCTGGCAAGGTTAAAAGGGAGAACGGGAATCCCTCCTTTTTATGGTACCTTAGTGAGAACAATCAAGATGAGAAAGGGAACCCCCGGCTTGACTGAGGTGAGTGTATGATAATCCGGATTATCATTCTTTTGTCAAGGACTAGTGTTTGAGCTTGATCTTTTCCTCAACCGATATCGAACCTTTAAATTTGGAGGAGCTTATATTCCATAAATAAATTTAATTTAACTACACGAGTGAATTTATTTTTCGGATATGGGCGCACTACTCACCTCCTTCTTTACAGAGTTCTTCAGGACCTGTTCTCACCAGCAAGGAGGGGATTGTGGAGAACATGAAGCTCAAGGTCAATCTTGGCTGCAATGATCATGAAATGGAGGATTGAAGATCCTTAGGGAAGTGAAGATGGTGTGCAAGAAGCTCACTTCCCTAGACTTCAGAAGAGCAGACTTTAGCCTCTTCAAGGACCTGCTTGGTAAAGTATCATGGGGAAAAACCTTGGACTGAGAGGAGCCCAACAAAGCTGATCAGTATTCAGGGATCATCTCCTCCCCCATGCCCAGAAGTGATGTATTCAAAGAAGGACGTGGGCAAAAAAGCCAGGAGGCTTCACAGATGAACAAGGAGCTCATGGACAAACTCAGGAATAAAAAAAAAAGAAACCTATAGAGAGTGGAAGCAAGGACAGGTAGTGTGAGAGGAATACAGAAAGTGTCTGAGCAACCAGATCTCAGGTTAGGAAAGCCAAAGCTCTGATAGTATTAAATCTGTCCAGGGAGGTCAAGAGCAACAAGCAAAGCTTCCATAGGTACGTTGTTGATAAAAAGAAGACTAAGGATAATGTGAGCCCTCTCCAGAAGGAAATGTGAGACTTCATTACTCAGGATATGGAAAAGGCTGAAGTACTCAATGGCTTTTTACCCTCAGTCCACCAGAAAATGCTCCAGCCACACCATCCAAGTCACAGAAGGCAAAGACAAGGACTGGAGCAGGTTCAAGACCATCTAAGGAACCTGAAGGCACACAAGCCCATGGGACCTGCTGAGATACATCCACCAGCCCTGAGGGAACTGGCAGATAAACTTGCTAAGCCACTATCAATCACATTTGAGAAGTCATAGCAGTCTGGTGGAGTTCCTACTGACTGGAAAAAGGGGAAACATAATCTCCATTTTTTAAAGGGAAAAAAAAGGAAGATCCAAAAAACTACAGGTCAGTCAGTTTCACCTCTCTGCCCAGCAAGATCATGGATAATAATAAAAAAAAAAGGGTTCTTTAACAAATAAACATACATAAAATGAGATATCAGTCTAAATGTAAGAGAAATCTTAACTTCATCTGTTTTGGAAACTGCTAACTGAAAGAAGAAAGAAGCTTTCGAAAAGGTATGTCACACTGAAAAATGCAATAACATATATATATTGTTCATGGCTCCTATTTTGATTTTCTTTTCAGAAGACTTAGACAAATCAGGAAATGCTATGATAAATACTATGCATAAATTACATATTTTCACAGTCTGCTGTACCCATTATTCAAAAGATCACATATATGAGTTCTCTCCAACTTAAAATCAGCTGTAGTGAAGGTAAATTTAAAAGCAAATCACAGAATCAGAGAATCACAGGCTGGAAAAGACCTCTGAGATCATCAAGTCCAGCCTATGTCCCAACACCACCACATCAGCCAGACTAAAGACCTAAGTGCCACATCCAGCCTCTCCTTAAACACCTCCAGGGACGGTGACTCCACCACTTCCCTGGGCAGTGCATCCCAGTGCCTGAGCACCCTCTCCATGAGGAAGAGCTTCCTGAGATACAATCTAAACCTCCCCTGATGCAGTTTCAGGTCGTGCCCTCTCGTCCTGTCACTGGTTGCCCGGGAGAAGAGCCCGACCCCTACCTGACTGCACCCTCACTTCAGGCAGTTGTAGAGAGGGATGGGGTCCCCACTGAGTCTCCTCCAGGCTGAACACCCCCAGCTTCCTCAGCCTCTCCTCACAGGACTTTCCCTCCAGTCCCTTCCCCAGCCTCGTTGCTCTCCTCTGGACCCGCTCCAGCACCTAAAGATCTTTCTTGCAGTGAGGGCCCAGACCTGCACACAGGGCTAGAGGTGAGGTCTCCCGAGTGCTGAGCTCAGGGGCAGAATCACATCCCTGCTCCTGCTGGCCACACTGTTCCTCATACAAGCCAGGATGCCACTGGCCTTCCAGGCCACCTGGGCACACTGCTGGCTCGTGTTCAGCCGGTTGTTCAACATGAACGTGAAAGGGCTAGACAGTTCTTTGAAATGGATTCAGGAAAGGGAAGAACTTTATTTCCAGTTCTTCTTAGCAAAGAGGAGAACCTGAGGTTTTTTGTCTGGGTGTGTTTTGCATTCAGGTTTTTTATTGTTTTTTTGTTCAGGTTTTTTGAGAAAAGTCTTAATAATGATATCGAATTAGAACTGTTAACATTTTGATACATATTAACTGTTAACATTTTGATAAGAATTCCCCACACATATCACCCTAATGTACACTTCTCCCTTCCAGGTCTTCCACTCTTCTTCCTGCATAATAGAATAAAAATTAGGTGAAATCAAAAGACCAAAACAAATAAGCATATATATATAATAATCTTTATATTATAATCCTTATACTTCCAATGTCTATTGCCTACAGAAGCAGACATTTAGAAACCAAGTTCCTTTTTTTACCCTGGTCCTTTAAGAGGACCTTTTGCCTTTCCCTCAACTTTAGTTACTTTTATTACACAAGACAGCATTGCCTCTTCAGCCAGCAAGTGACCGAAAAATTTTACAAATAGGCTGCCACCAACTTGGAAAGAGTATACAATAAGTAACTGGTTGGTGACCATTTCTAACTCTGTAATGTATAAAACCTAGGAATATAAAAATGATTTTAAATACATCTTTATAACTTGCTAAACTATGGGAAGAGTTTCGCCTGTGTGAAACCTCCATTGTTGATTTTAATGACATATCTCAGTGAAGATGACAATGTTCAGAAGTTTGATTTTTCATCTAGGTTCAGCACCCCTGGAGAAAGAAGTGATTATTATAATTTGTACCGTACATGCTGGCAGCAAAAAATAACTTAATTTGGAAAAATTATGAAGTTCTGGGTTGAAAAATTCTGTTCAGGGCATTTGACATCAAAGTGGAATTTAATAGTTTACAGTGCATATTATTTAACAAGTTAGATTTGGATTATTGTTAACAGCAGCAAAAGATTCTAATGCAATACTAGAAAATAAATATGAAGAAAAAATACATTATTTTTCTTGAAAGAAAAAAATCTGCCTGGTATATTAAGCATTGCAGCACTCATGTACAATTTCGTTCAATATAATTTCTTCAGAGGTCAGATGTGACCACTTTGATCCTTACTTTTGACATTACTAATAAGTAATTTCTACATATTCAATAATCTAATTTCTATTGAATCATCTCCATTGTACTGAATGATATTCAAAACTTTTGAGAGCTGTTAACATAAGAAACTAATAGACAAAAAAAAGTCCTATAAATTTATTGTGTTTTTAATTTTTAACAGCTAGAAATGACATCCACATGTTTTCCTGAGATTTCTGAAGAGTTGGCAATGTAATCAGTTTTTCCAGAAGGCATTTAAATGTCAAGGTAGAGTTTAGTTCTAGACATTAATTTCAATTACTATTTCCATATTTCAGGAACTCAACAAAATATTTATGAAGTATAAGCTATGAAACGACTGCTACATTTCATGATGCATTATAAAGATTTAAATATTCCACTGAATAGTATTGTGCTCTATGGCAAAATTTTCCTTCTGTCAAATATTTATATAAATACAAGTTAAAATTCCTGTTTTAATGTAGAGATTGATTTTTTTTTCTCACCTCAGGCAACACACTTTCATTAAAAAATATTATCTATATTCCAAATTGTACTTTTCTGTTTTTTTTCTAAAATCTTTAAAATCATAGAAATGATGATAGAATTAAAAAAACCAACTGTTGCACTATAAAAAATATAAGAAGATCTCAATTAATTTCCTTTCTTGTCATTTAATAACAGGAATTTCACTTTATAATAAAGTATTTATGTTTGGATGTAAGGCATACATTTCAATATAAGTCTTGGAGGATATCCAGGGAACTCATTAAAGTCTATGACCTTGAGTAAACCTCATTTAACCTGGAGATTACTGAAATAATGTAGTGTTTTTCAGAAGTGGTACTATGACTACAGAATATTAAATACTTTTGGAAAGAAGATTTTCTTAACAAAATAGTTCTACACGAAATTCACCTCTGTTTTTCCTCCAGACACTTTTAATTCATTAGCAAAGTAGATACAATGACACTCTAGAGAATATGAAGGACACCATTGTTCATGTTCGGCTGAAAACTGTTATTCCGTGTATGCAATGACTGCCATTTACACATTCATGAAGTCAGCAGCATAGAAAAGAAAAATATGATGAAAATGAAGGCTTTAAGAAGGCAGTCAGATCTGGGGGAGCTTAAGGTATTGTTTCTAGGTGAGTTGCCACTATGCAGTGGAAGACCTGAAAAGACAGACGTCTGCTCCAGGAAAAAACAGATCCAGCAAAACCAAAGGGGTAACTGTTCTATATAGAGTCACCCCATGCAGTATTTTGTAGACCCCTATAGGAAGTAGTTTGAACCTCTTCTGTCTTCTATCTTCTCTTTATTTTATGTGTGACATAAACCGCTTATTTAAAATAAAGTATTTTCAAGCTAACTGTTTTTATCTTGGATTTTTCTATTTTTTTTAAGAAATGCACTTGAAGATTGATAGGAATTATTCCTATGCAAATCATTAAGAATTAGTTAGCTAATGTCAATGCTAAGTCACTGTGTTTCTTACTATGAGAGTGGATAAGTATTTTTAAAGGAGAATAACAAACAGCAGTCAGTGAATAATTCAGATCTGCATAACAAAGAAATTGTCTCTTCTCATTCTGATGTTCCCTGAGTTTTCTGATCTTTATGGTCATTTTCTTTAAGAAACTCAGTGTTAAACTCTTCTCTAAAAATAGAATGGAACAGGGGTACCAAACCTGTCCTACCAACATGTATTGTATACATCATGTTTGGACATTTCCTTCTTGCATAGAGTGTTTTCTATGTCATAAAAAATATTTCTGATTTTTCTGGGAGTCTTCACACTTATTAATAATTGTTTTATTATATGATCAATTTCAGGTCTCTTTCTCTATATTATATCCCTATGTTATAGTTATTATTGATTATAGTTTATATAATTTCCAATAGTAAGTTGCTTTCTTAACCAAGAAAAGGTAGACCTGAGAAACAGCAGCTTCCCATACCAGTTAAATGCCACCACTCCACCAAAGAAGGACCTTAAATGGTTTTGAAAGGATCATAGGCACTTCTTGCAATTTATATGGGTATTAAGACTAGAGGGTAAAATTTAACTGAAATGAAAGGAATGTTGGGATGCCCATTAATGTGGGTATTCTGAAGGTCAAAAAAGAAACAAAAATTATTTCTTTTCATAAACACACAAATTCAAAATACTGTTAAAAACATCTTTGTCTATTGCACAATCAATAACAGTGTAGTCATATGGAAGCATACTTGGGAGAAAGGAAGTGTGATATACATGACTAATGAATTCCATCTTCCAGTGTGAATCTCAGTGGGATTTCACAAACCTCCAGTGAGGTAGAACGTCAGTACAAATCATCAACCTTTTCAGCAATATTCTAATCTCAGAAATTATATCTCAATCAGATAATGTTGTGGTTTTGTCATCGGTCATGCAGGTGATCTCTCCACACTAAATCCAGATGCACAAGGACAAAACCACAAGATCTAGTAGGATTTCTTTCAGTGTCTGAAGGATGACAACATGGTGAGATGTACAAAGAATCAGCATAAGTCTACTTACTTAAAAAGCTCTGAATTTCACTTTTTAATACAAAATCCCTCACTTCATATATTCACAGATTTCTGGGTTGGAAGGGACCACAAGGATCATCTAGTCCAAACCTTTAAGGTAAATACATTTTAAATGAGATGGCCCAGCACCCTTACAAGCTGAGTTTTAAAATTGTCTAAGGTTGGGGAATCCACTACTTCCCTTGAAAGGCTATTCCAATGTCTAATTGCTCTCATGGTGAAAAATTTTCCTCTGGAGTCCAATCAGAAACTCCCCAGGAGGAACTTGTATCCATTACCCCTTGTCTTTTCCACGTGACTGCTCATAAAAATGGAGTCTCCATCTGCCTAGTAGCCACACTTTATGTACTGGTACATGGTAATAATGTCACCCCTGAGCCTTCTCTTCTCAAGGCTGAACAAACTGAGTTCTCTCAGCCTTCCTTCATACGATAGGTCTTCTAGTCCTCAGAACATCAACTTCTTATTTAAGAAATTTGCTGTTAGTTTTGAAAGCTCTAGAAAGTTTTGTGTATTCTAACATTTGTTTTCTGTGTTTAAATTTCAGGTGTCTAACTTCAGCAACTGGTTATTTTACAGATATAAAAACCCCATATTATTTTGTGACACCCTTGATCAGTTCTTTTAAACCACAGGGGCAATGACAGAAACATTAAACCAAAAAATCTCTGGGGTCAAATATTTTTAAAGTTTTCAGAAAATTTACATATTTATAGGTCATTTCATATTTCATGCCTATATTTACTGACTCTGCATTTGTGGACAGTTATTAACTGTCATACTGCAAGGCACTGAAACAGCTGATTGATAACACACATGAATGACTCTCTGATAGCATTTTGTTTTGGATATTCTCAAGGATACTTGTGAGAAAATATAAGGAATCTTAAAATTGTTTTATGTCAAGAATGCGGGGAAGGTAAGAAAGATCTATTTTATTTTATATGGCCACAATATTATTACAGTAAAAAATATTGCAGAGGAGACTATATATTGTTCTCTCCACTTTTTTCCTTAATGTAATTTTGATGCTTTCCTTTTAGATATTCCTGATGGACACATCTAACAAAAATATTCCATACATTATCAGACATAATACATAATTGTCTATACTAATTTGAACATGTTTATGTTCTCTCATTTTTTAATTCTTCAGAGGAAGAAAATAGTATGGACATTCATAACTTATCCAAGAAGAGAATGTGATGGACCACATAGTGCTACTGACTGCTATGTTGATCACAGATCTTCAAGTTATTGCTAGAAGTAGCTCCACTGTTCTTGCTAAAGTAATCAGTCTCTGAATGTTGTTAGCAATGCTGAATATATTCAGAGTTTAGAGTAATGGAGTAAAAAAATTAAATTTTAACTAATATTAAGACTGCCTTTCCTAGCCTTCGCTCTGCTTCCTCAAGCCAAGTTGCTCCTCACCCACCCTAGCCCTGTCAAAATGCTGTGTGATCCAAACATAACTGCCTGCTGACAAAGTCATCTCCTTGCACTCCTGGCAACTCAGAGGAGACTCGGTGCAGGCTGAACTTTAATTTTAATTAACAGCCTTCAGAAAATTAATTTAAACCTGTAAAAACTTATAACTGAATTAATAATATAATTACCTTTTTTCTTTTAGGAATTTTTAATAATAAAGGTTCTGTAGATTACTATTGCTGTTAATCATTACTTTTTCAGACAAATTTAAGATAAACCTTGTGCTCTTTGTGCAACTTTCATTGACTTATGCCTCCAATTTTATTCCAGAAGAGCTTAACAGGCTAGGAGGATGTGGCAATTTTCTACTGCAACTTTTATTACCAGAATTTGCTTATCCTTTTTTACTGAACTGTGAAGCCAGCATTACAATTTCAAGTAAGCTACGGTTCTCAGACATGAAAAATAATTCTGAGGCATAGATAAGAACAGGCATCAGATGACCTTTTTTTTGTATCTCCCTACATTACTTTAAACATAGCTTTGTCCTGAGACTGGGTTCTTGGAGGGCAATGCTCTTTTGTGTAAAACTATTCTTAAAATACAGCCTTCTACTGCTCAGTATCAGAAGAATATAAGAACACTAATATGATATGAGATAAAGGAATACAGAAAACACTGCAAAGCTGATAGCAGAAAGGCTTCAAAATATATCAGAGCTTTTACATCAAAATATATCAGAGCTTTTACATAGTAGTTGGGAAGGGTCACTGCAGATAGTTGTAGTGACTGCTTAGAAATTTTGTGAAACTGTGCATCGTGTAGAGGACTAACTCCTTAAACCCTTCCCTAAATCCTCATATCTAGAATCAGGAAACATTTTCCTCACATATCAGACTAGCAAAGATCTGTGAGTCGTTGTGATGTGCTTGTTTACTTGGTTTCCCCATAACAACTCCTCTTTCCACATAACTGCTTGTCCCTCCTCACAGCTCCAGAGTGGGTCCTCATAATGCACTTTTTTGTTTTTCTCTCACTTCTCACTGCTATTCAGTACATCTTGGTTGCAGGCCCCGGCCATCCCCTGAGGGGTATCAGTTGGAACCGGGACAGCTCCAGCCTCTCCTCACAGAGGCCACCCGGCAGGCCCTGCTGCTTGTCAAAACCTGGAAGCAGAAACCCAATACAATAGCAAGGATTACATGCCCATGAGGTTCAAAAAAAAAATGGAGCAAGTGACAACTGGAGCCAGTGGGGAGATTTAACCTCCAGCTGTGGGGCTGGAACAGTGCGTGACCCAAAAAACAGCTGCTGGGAGGACCAGCCTGAGGAAGGTGAGTGAGGGGCTCAAAACTGGCAGCTGAAGCTGGACCGTGGGACATAGCCCAGGAGCTGACTGCCTGGGTCTTCCCCACGCCAGGTGTGTGTGGGCCAGGGAGGGTGCACATAGTCACTCACAAACCTTTAGCTGGACCTGATGGAGAGGAGGGGGACCTTGTGTCTAGGCATGGGGTCCATGCTGGTAAACAGGGGACCCACAAGTGTGGAGTGTCTGCATGACGAGTGGTGTGTGAGTGCTGTCTGTGTGTGCAGCAAACACTGAGCTGGACTAGTAAGGATGGGTAAAGTGGCTAGACTGTGGGCATGGGTGCTGGGAAGACAGAGGTGCTCGGCTAGTATTCAGAATCCACAAGTGTGCATCTGCTTGTGAACGCGGAGTGTCATGTGGACACCTGCACTAGCGCCCTCCTGCCTCTGCCAGCCCAAGCTTGTGTGTCCATGGGTGTTTGCGTCTCTGGGGCAAGTGCTTATCTTCATTCCTAGTTGAACCTGCAAACAGGAAAGTGACAGCCACATCCCTCAGCCTGGGTAGAGACCCCAGATCCTCAGGCTGTGCTCCAGCAGCTAGATAGGAGGGAGGCACAGAACTGCTGGAGGAGGAAGAGGCTCTTCTTAATACTCCTATTTGAAATCACTATTTTAAATCATGGTGAAATTTGAGCCTATAAGAAAATCCTTTCATTTTTATTTTCTTGTGGAAATATTGAGCATAGCATGGTTTTAAGAGCATACTCAGAAGGAGAAAGAGTAGTAACAATAATAACAAATGTAGGCCAAGACCTATATAGCTTTAGAATATCCTCTTTTCAGGCCAATACACTTGTCTGTCTGTAACAGCAGTAGCTTCCTCTCTTATTAACAGGTTTTGAATAATTAAGTTCAGCTGAATGTAATTAGCTTCCAGCTGGCAGTGCTTATCTAAGTTGCATTGAATAGTGATGAATTCCGTAGGGAAAAAAAAAAAGAAAAAACAAAACAAACTTCTTTTCAAGTTGTTTATTGTTAGTGCTTTCTACTTATTTCCTCTTGACTTGCCCAGTTGGTACAGTAAGAGGTCTTTCAATACTGTTCAGGACCAGGTGAATATTTTGAGTCCTAATAGTAACAAGCTGCTTGGATTTGACACCAAATCTTAATAAGCAGCTATTCAGCTTCCTATCTTTTATTTTTTCCCTTCTGTCAGTGATGTAAAACTCAGTAATGACCCTAAGATTTCTTATTGCTGATTGCCTTACAGGTAAAGGTTTCAAGGTTAAAGGTAACTAGATTTTATTAGATAAGAGCAGAGTATCATTAGACACCGTCAGAGAGTTCTGGGATTAAAGAAACTTCATGGTAGAGTGAGGTCTGTGGAATCCTACTGCAACTTCCACAGATTCATGAAGTTCTTCTGATCGTGATTCAATTTAATTTACTTTAGGAATTGTGACATAATGATAATTAATTATTTCACTAAAGGAACATTATTTTAATTCTTGATATACATGCAGGAATATTGCTGTCTTTTTTATTCTTTTTTTTTTTTCTCTGTGGTGTTTATTTCTAGTTTTATCCACAAAGTTACTGGTATATCTGTTCTGCTATTGCCTTTCATAAGCTCTGCTTTATTTTGAATTTTCTGCTTTCTGTCTCTAATTCTACCTTTCAGATTTAATCCTTATCTGCTAAGGGGAAATTTCCAAGTATTAAATTATTTTAATTCTGTAAGTCTCCCTTGTCAAAATCCTTCTTTTATCTCACTTTTGAATTACTTGAATGTACTATTAGAACACTAAAGCAACTAAAAGAAATTCTACCTGTAGAACTGAATTCTGCCTAAGCTTTCCTCGTTCTCTTTGTACTCCTAGTCATTATTCTTTTAACTCTCATGGCCATTATGTTCTCTCTGTTGTTATCCCTCATGTCTCAGTTACTGTTTGGAAATGGTTGTGATATAGATTAGGAGAATATTTGCTAGATCAGCTTCAAAGCTTGTGTAAAAGAAAAACTGAGTTTTCACCGTTCAGTGAATTTTCTTTCTAATCTGAAGTATGTGTGAAGAGCTGACAGCTAGTTCTGATGACAGCGATTTTAAGTAGATATAGTAGCTTGCTTCCTGGATAATCAGAGCCACAAAAAAAAACCAAAAGAAAAAGCTTAGACTTAAAAATAAAAAAGTTGTATTATCCTTCATCAATTTTTGATGCTAAGCACATCTATACATTCCAGAAATACAGAATTAGGAAAAAAAAATAATCCTGTGAAGGGCAAGCTGGCAATCCTTAGCAAGATTTTTACCTGTTTAGGGTGGTGTGCTCTACGAACAGCCTGAAGCATACAGTAGCATTTTTCATTTCAAGCCTATGAAAAGTAGGAGATACAGTTTACAGGAGCTGGGATTTTAAATCTGAGTGAACAGACCAGTTCCAGAGTTGTATACACTTGTCTGAAAACAAGTGTTAAATGAATTACATCAAATGCATGAGTGTTGTACCTCTCTTCAAAGGAACAGTGTTCACCTGCACTTTCAGTTTTTGAAGAAATAAATTCTGTGGTGTAAGTACAATTTGCATAAAAGTTTATTATTCAAAACTTGCTCTGTCTTGTTAAAAGTTTTATGTCTGTGATCTTGTGTAACTACAGTGAGAGCTCTTGTTTAACACCTTTAGAAGGAAAGAAATGACCTAGAAGTATGTAGAACAGACTTCAATATAAACTAAAAAGCTTAACTTCTAACTGGATTTTTGATACAAGTGTTAGCCTGCAGGCTTAACAGATGAGGTATCTGACACCAGCAGTAATCTGTGTTGTCGTAACTATATTTTTGCTGGGTAAATGCATTAATTTATAAATATATTTCATATAAATGTATTTTAGCATAGTCTGAAATCTGAATCGGTTCTTTACCTTCAAGTTTACAGCTATATGAAGCAAGAAGGATCTACTCTGGCATTTTCTTCCTCTTTAGAATGAGAAAACTATTCTATTGTAAATATTTGGTTATGGGTTCTGTGAAGTTTAAAGTGCTTGTGTGTTCTTTGGGGGTCTGTTTGCTTGTTGCAGAAATTACGGAGGGAGTTTTTGTTCTTTAATACTTCATGTTCCCATTCACCCCCACATCAAAGCATTTACAGTTTTCAGTTATTTAAATGAAAACAGTATCTGATGCCTCTTAAACACCGCAAACAAACCAAGGATTTGGTAACATATAGTAGAAAACACTCAAATATACGTAAAATTCAATAGTCAAGTTGTCTCATTCCCTTTGTGGCACAACAGAGCAGATATTGGCACTCTGTGTTGAGTCTCTGCACTGAGAAAGTGTAAAGTGAAGAACTATAATCCAAAAGCTCATTCACTATTGGCATGTAACCAAAGCCCAGCATGTATAGAAGAAATTTCTCCCCTCCATCCTAAACCCCATCCTCTTATCTTTTTTTCTTGGTCGTTGTGGACAAAAGCAGCAAGTCATCAAACAGTCCAGCCAACAACCAAAGTGTCATCTGACGCTTGGATCTTTCTTTACTGAAATTTTTTCTAAAAATTTACTTTATTTTTCTACAACCTCATTAACACATAATTTTGGCATGTAACCTTGCACAGGGAAACATCCAGGCTCTCCAGCAGTTTATATTTGAAATAATGACACGTTTCCCTTAACCTTGAAAAAAAGATTGTGTCCCTAATGCAGCTACCCAGACTACTACATCAAATACCACTCTCCTTATGAATCACTTAGATATTACCTTAAACAACTCTATGATCACTTTCTGTCTTACTGACTAGCACTGAGATCATTTGTCTGGTACTCTCTGGACTGCCTACACCTCTGCATCCATCTTCTCACTTGTTTTGTGAATTGTCTTGGGAAAGAATAATTCTGTTATGTCTTAATATTATATGTATTCAAAAGGTACCAGATCCAGGCTCATAACTCCACAATGTTACAGCAAGAAAAATAATTAGAAGTATTCAATAGCCACAGCATATTTACTTGACTATAAACCAAGTGTAGACTACACAAATTATGAAGCTAGACCAATTAAGATAGCTCTTAGTTACCAGATACTGTTAAAAATCAAAGCAACTGATGTCTCCAGCTGGCACACATTTTTAATTATACTTCAGCGATGTTTAATTGCAAATGAACTTATTTATTTTTTTTGCAGTCAAAGTCTTGTTTATAGCCAAAAAAATCACATACCCTGTCAGAGAATCACAGAATGTTAGGGGTTGGAAGGGACCTTAGAAGACCATCTAGTCCAATACCCCTGCCAAAGCAGGATCACCTAGAGTAGGTCACTCAGGAAGGCGTCCAGGTGGGTTTTGAATGTCTCCAGAGGAGTCTCCACAACTTCTCTGGGCAGCCTGTGTCAGTACTCTGTCACCCTCACAGTGAAAAAGTTTTCCTAATGTTTTTGTGGAACCTCCCATGCTCGAGCTGGCACCCGTTGCCCCTTGTCCTATCATTGGACGTGTCTGAGAAGAGCCTGATTCTGTCTTCCTGTCCTCATCATGTACATATCTATAAACAGTAATGACATCACCCCTCAGTCTCTTCCAGGCTAAAGAGACCCAGCTCCTTCAGCCTTTCCTCCTAAGGGAGATGTTCCACTCCCTTCATCATCTTTGTGGCTCTGCGCTGGACTCTCTCAAGTAGTTCCCTGTCCTTCTTGAACTGAGGGGCCCAGAACTGGACACAAGATTCCAGATATGGCCTCACTGGGGCAGAGTAGAGGAGAAAGAGTTCCTCTTTCAACCGACTATCCACACTCCTTCTAATACACACCAGGCTGCTATTGGCCTTCTTGGCCACAAGGGCACACTGCTGGCTCATGGCACTCCTGCTGCCCACCACAACCCCCAGGTCCCTCTCCCCTACGCTGCTCTCCAACAGTCCCCAACCTATACTGGTACATGGCGTTGTTTTTTCCCAGACACAAGAATCTACACTTACCCATGTTGTATTTCATAAAATTTCTCTCCACCCAACTCTCCAGCCTGTCCAGGTCTCACTGAACGGCAGCACAGCCTTCTGGTGTGTCAGCCACTCCTCCCAGTTTTTTGTCTTCAGTAAACATGCTGATGGTGCACTCTATTCCTTCATCCAGGTCATTGATGAATATATTGTATAATACTCGTCCCAGTACCGACCCCTGAGGGACTCCACTAGGTACAGGTCTCCAACTAAACTCTGCTCCATTGACCACAACTCTCTAACTTCTTCCCTTCAAACAGTTCGCAATCCACCTCACTACTCATTCATTCAGACCTCACTTCCTCAGTTTAGGTACGAGGATGCTGTGGGAGATGGTGTCAAATGCTTTACTGCAGTCCAGATAAACCATGTCCACTTCACACCCATCATCTATCCACCTGGTTATATCCTCATAAAAGGCTATCAGGTTGGTCAAATATGACTTCCCTGTGGGAAAACTATGCTGACTGCTTCTAATGACCTTCTTATCCTTGATATGCCTAGAGGCAGTGCTGAGGATAAGTTTTTCCATCACCTTTCCAGGGATGAATGTGAGGCTGACCAGTTTGTAGTTACCTGGGTCCTCCTTCTTGCGCTTTTTTGAAGACTGGAATGACATTTGCTTTTCTCCAGTCTTCAGGCACTTCTCCTGTTGCCCACGACTTAGCAATATGGATAGATAAAAATATCTATATAGAAATCTAAAGCAAAGAATACACATAAAATTCTGTATAGATATATAGCTGTGTAAACCCAATAAATAAATGTTAGTGTAATAGAAATTTTAACAATTTAATTATTAGTAGTGTAGATTTAAATGTTTCAGGGAAAAAAAAGTATATTAAATATTATGCACACATCTTCATTTCTACTCCTTCTCCTTTGTCAAAAAAATAGTTTGAGCATTCTTATTTCACAAATAACTTACAAACCATTTTTGTCTGTGATCAAATGTAATTTTTTTAACCAATTTTATTTTTGTTGCAATTAGCAATTCATTGTACAGTTAACAAGAAGTAAAGTTGTGTTTTCCTTTTTAAGATTTTAGTACAGCTTCCAGCCTATTTTTGCTTTCTTTAAAATGTTCTAATGTGTACAGTTTATATATACCCCTTACAACAAGTGGACAGTGCAAAAACTGCTCCTAACATTAAGGAGATTTTTAAAGATTAAACCTCAGAGTCCCAGTTCTCTGAAATGTCTCATGTAAGAGTAATTTGGGGGCTATATTATTTTGTAGGACTACATGGTTGGCACATTCTGCCAACTGATATAAAAATAGATTGCTGCTAATTTCCTATATTGTATGCCACTGCTGACTATTTATCAGCCAGCAGAGTACTTTCAGCGGTCTCAACTGAGTATAGCATTTCTAGTTGAAGAGGTTTCTGTGAAATGGAATAAAGGCAAAGATTTAGAGACTTTTCTCATCTTCTCTCACTTTTCTAAGGACACATACCAATATATTCACTTCATGGGCAAAAGTTGAAAACCTAAGGAAAAAAAAAAAGAAACCTATAAATTTAGAATTTGCGTTTGTACTTCATGAAGACTGCATGCAGGTCTAGTACCATTTAAAGGAAAGGGCTGGATATGTCCTTCCACTTCCCAGGCACTGTGCAAGTTAAATCTTGCTGTATTCTTATTTCTACAAAGTAGGATGTTTCATCCTGTCACAAGTTAGGGAAGGGCTGGCCACTAACACGGGCAGACGCTCTCTAGCCCCCTCTTCCCCTCCGAAACGGGAAGGAAGAGGGAATGAGGCAGAGAGACTTTCGGGGTAGAGAAGAAAAACTAGAACATCTTTAATGAAACAATAATAGAAATAATAGTGAATTGATAAAAGTAAAGAACTATATACAACTATAGATAGTAGCCCGATATCAAACACAACTCCCTCCCCCAATAGCAATCCCCACTGGTGCTGCAGAGCAGGAGGCACTGGGGAAGCCTCAGTCTCAGCGGCAGTGGGAGCTGGATACAGGGAGCTGGATTCGGGAACTCAGGATCCGGATCAAAA
>NW_009699370.1:0-13436 GCF_000703405.1 Apaloderma vittatum | reverse complement strand
CAGATGGAGTCCCCCCCGGACCCCAGCCATTGGAGAGAAGGGACGAAACTCTTGTGATCACTCAATTTATACTAAATATGGTGTATATGGAATGGAATACTATCATGGGTCACCTGTCCTGTCTATTAACCCCGGGAGGTGCAACCTTTTACTTCCTTGTGACCCCTCTTACCACCCGGCACCCCCAGCGTGGCACACAGGAGCCAGCAGTGGCCTTGGTCACTGTAGGAATAAGTATCAGCAAGAGCCTTTCTGCATCCCAGTCCCAGGCAGTAACTGTAAACATCAGGTGTTATCACTGCCAATAGCACACACCGTCTGCAAAAACATGCTGCTAACTTCAGAAAGTGCAGCCTTTTAGAAGAAACTAACTGGAAAGTTAAAATCAGTAAACAGAACTGGTTTTTTAGCTAAACCCAGGACATATCCTGAAATAACAAATTTTATTATCAGCCAAATAGGGAAATGTCTCTTACATCTATTTACAGAAGGTAGTTGACCATAATGCACTGAACTAGTACAAAACTAAAAAATTTACAAAATTTCAAAATTCTGCCATGTAGTGGTGTATATTTTCTAGCCAGCCCCAAAGAGAATATCATAGAATCATAGAAAATCAGATTGGAAGGGATCACAAGGATCACCTAGTCCAACCCTTTAAGGTAAAGAAACACTTTTTAAATGAGATGGCCCACCAGCCTGTCAAGCTGAGCCTTAAAATTGTCTAAGGTTGGGGAATCCACTGCTTCCCTTGAAAGACTATTGTAATGTCTTTTTTGCATCTTTCTGTGTAGCAGGGACCAAAACTGAACACAGTACTCTCCATGTGGTCTGGCCCGTGGTGAACAGAGTGTTGTGCTGACTTCTTTATCTCTGCTAGTGATTTTCATGTAAATGTATATATGTTAAAATGCATATATGTTAAAATATGTTAAAGATGGGATTATTTAAGTATATCTTTTTCCTCTAAACTTTAAACTATTTACACTGTATTTTTTTCTGTATATCTTTAAGGGATGTATCCTTATTTACTTTCTCAGTAATAATGATAATGGTAAATTTTTGTTTGTAGTTGGTTTAATATTTTTTCATCTTATGCTGGGATTGACATTATAGGCTTTGTTATCATGCTTTCTGGTGGCACTCTTCAGAGGAATTTTTACGATGCTTTCTGGTGGTAGTCTTCAGAGGAATCCTGTATAATCCATCCTAGGCAGCCTTTTAGACAAAGAATGTCATACTGAGTAAACAGAATGCATAATTGTGCTTGGTGGATAAGAATTCAAGTGCATCCTTTTCTTTCTTTTTAAATTACTAAATTCCCTAGGAACTATCTTCTGGTGAGTGAGATCCTGTTCCTCTTTTTCTTATCATTTGTCTTCATTCATTACAGCTGTTGTAATTACACAACAAAATGATTTTGAGCTTGCATTTTTAGAATATTTTATCTATTGTGCAGAAAACATCATGGGTTATTATAACCCAAAGCTGATTAGACTTCAAGGTGTGAAGATGTTAAATGACTATTGTCAACAGTGCATGTACAGAGACAGTTAATCATCTCTCTAGGAAGAAAAAAAAAAAGATTGTAGGAGTGGAGAGAAAGGAAGTAATTTTGGAGAGATATTTGCTTATTGTTTTTGTCTTGCTTATCTGAATGCTCTAATTGCCAGATGGATTCGAAACTGTCTGAGGTTTTCATGGCACTTGCTGCATGTAATGATCAGGAAGCCTAGGCAGTTTACAGTAGTATAAAGTTAAATAGATTTAAAACATTGAAAAGCTATTTGAATAATTAGTGCATGTTTAATGATACTGTTTTCTTTTTTTAGGCTTATAGAAAATTACAACAGTTATTGCTGAAATAGAAAAATACAACCAGTTAGAAAAAAAATGGAAAGCAATTGGGGAAAAAAATAACACCTTTTGATTAAAAAGGAGAAAATGATTATAATTATCATGAGGATAAATTGCTTCTGAGAGTAATCTTCTTATCCTGTACATCAAAAAGTTATTCTTGTCAAGATATGATTGAAATAAGCTACTAATTAATAGTATTTATTAAAATCAGCTGATATCTAGAAAATAGTTTCTGGATACTGTTAAAGCAAAGATGATTAAAAATCTGTTATATAGGAAAAATCAGAGCTGCTCTTGTGGTAATGAAAGATTTCCAATTGTAGTATTCCCAAAGAAGTGGAAGCAATAGTTAACTTTTGTGATCAAACCTTGTTTCAGTGAGACAGCAAAGATTATGTCTTGACAAAGATTTATAGGCCACACTCTACTTTTTAATAGTAATTCCCTCCAGCAAGAAAGGGTATTTAAGCCTTGTAGCTAGCTTCATATATTTAATATTGAGTCATATTTTTTTCCACAAGTACCCTCTACCAATCACTGTTCTAAACAGGAATACTGGAACACTTCCGGTGAGTACACTTTTGTTGTGCTACAAATTTTACCTTCATATTATCGATCTTATATTACCATGTAACAGCAAACATCAGTCATGTGTAACCCAGCTCCACTTTACATGCCTCATGTTTTTTTGTAACAATATTATTTTTCTGTCTTCCATTCAGGTTCTGTTTCACTGAATGCAGAAGAAAGGTTTTTATTCTACGTGCAGTTTTGCTCCAAAGTAAGAAGGAGAGGAGGGATGCTTTACATCTGAGTTATCTAAATGGACTACATAATTTCTTTTTCCTTCCTAATTCATACAGAAGATCTGAAAAGTTGAGATACATATTCTACTGCATAACGACTCACAAATTTCTGAGGTTATAACTGGCATAAATGTTTGACCATCACTTGTATTTTTTCACTCTTACAGCATCACTAATATTTATTTTTGTAGCTAATCTGTATTCCCTTAATTGAGCAATTACCTAATGGCAAGGAACTCATACAAGTAAGGAAAAAAATGGAAGAAAACTGGACCCTGCAATAATATGTGCTTACTTACCTGCAGGCGGATTTCAAATTATTATCAAAATTATGATCTGTGCATGCTGGCCACATTCCGAAACATCACTTAACTTCCATGAAGCTTTTATGGCTCTCCTGGAAACCTATTGTTTTGGTTTCTCATATAGTATTCCACCGAGAAAATGTCTGCAGTCGTGCAAAGGATAGAAAGATCTGTATATCTGTCCTTCAGCTGGTAGGTAGACAGGATACAACAACAGTAAAGAACAGAAAAGGTCTAGGGATGACCGCCAGGGTCAGCTGAGAGCTCAGATCACGTGGCCAGTCTATGGTGATGAGGCAGATCTGAGACCTTCCTGGGGATGGCCCAAGACTAGATTGGGATGTTGGCCTGCATCTGAGCCTGACTCTGCAACACCCGTGGCTGGGCATTCAGCTGCAAGACAGTGAGAGCTGTAGCTCAGGTGGGGGCCAAGGCAAGAACCTCAGCTGAAAGTGGCCTCCTCTGGCCCAGGGGTCAGCCCTGACCATAGACGCTCTACAGTATCTGGGAGCCTCTCCCCTCATCCCCAGATGTCCTCACTTGGTGCTTGGATCCAAGCAGCCCAACTCCCAGGAGTGAGGCTTGCAGGGTCCTGCCATTGGACATAAAAGGCTGAGTGGAAGAAATGTTATACTGAAATGCTGTTTGGTTTTTGTAGAACAGAGAGGGAGCAAGCTTGCTGCTGAATTATCAAAGGAAGGACCCTGAGGTCGGTTTTGTCCAGTAGGTGTTTTATAAGAATACAAGACATTAGTGAAAAATCTCAGAGAAAATCCAAGTTTCAACTATAGAAATGTGATGTATGATTTTATTCAGGCCTCTTTGGTCCATTTTCGGGATACGGGAAACCAGTACTGGCATTTCAACAGGAGTTACTCTAGTGCAGTGACAGGCGAATTAAAAATTTTCTCTACAAAATGAGAAAAAGCAGTAGAAAGGTTGTTTGGGTTTGCTTCTCTTTTAAACGTACTGCTGGTCTTACATGAAAAGGTAGCTTTAATCAGAGTGAAGCTGTGGACCATGTAGACTCCAGATTATAGGGTCTACCATGCTGATTGTTGGACCAGTTAATCTTAGCTTTGCATATTGCTACTTTCTATAACTATGGATCTTCAATAAACTCGAAACACACATGCAGTCCTAATTTTATGTTTCCTGATTATTGTCTGCCTTTTAGCTGGAAGGACTAAAATATTTTAATATTTTTCTTTTGCAGTACTTTGCAACTTTATCTTGGGCTCTAAGGTCTTCTTTGTTTAGTGGAAATATTCGGAGTTTCGGGCAATGGCTATCCTATTTATATCCCGTATCTCACTTCCTTTTGATCTACTTGGATATGTACCTCCGTGTACCTTCTGCTGCAAGGCACAGCACTTTGGAGAGGAAGTTTCTGAATAATTAGATGATCAAGCCCACAATATGATAGCCCTGTGTGCACTCTTTCTGTTCTTTTCCATCTCCTTAAAGAGTTCCATATAGTATTCATATTAACTTTTTTCTGTGATGGCCCTCTTTAGTTCCTACTCTCTCCAGCTTGCTATATCAAAGCTATCCCCATAGTGATCTTTGCCAGAGTCATGAAAGCATTCTAATCTCTACTAACACAATACTGTTTTTTGAAAATATTCTTGCTGCTGAGTGTGTGAACAGTCAGATGTAGGCCAGTACATGTCAAGCTTTCTTCCACTAATGTGCCATTCCAGTTTCATGATGTAAATTTTGTTTTTATGTTCTAATTTACAATTACATCATGGCTACGTTCTTGGACAATAACTAATGTTAGCTACCTAATCTAAGCCAGTTGTGGTCAGCACTGGACAAGATTTAAAATAAAAATGAAATGAAATGAAATGAAATGAAATGAAATGAAATGAAATGAAATGAAATTAAATTAAATTAAATTAAATTAAATTAAAATAAAATAAATATTTTCAAGAAATACCAAATTAAACTGGGAGAGGCAACATGTGTATGAGCATAGGTGAAGCAGTAAGAGTAAGAAGTTATAATTTCCTGACTGACTTTGAGGCTGTTATGGGCAATGAGTCAGAAATACAACTGATGTAAATTGATAGGGTCATATCAACTGCACATACCATTTTTCATGAAAGATCTAGTGTATTATATGAGCTCCTGCTGGATGCATTGCAGTAGCTTGCTATCTGTAGGTCTGGCCTCAAGCAGAAGGCTCTTCTCCCTCTCCTCTCATAGATATCTGTGCTGAGGGGTACTCATTCTAGTTGGGCAGAATTATCTGATAAAATTGTGGTCATTTCCCAGACTGGCTCCAAGAAATTGAATTCTTATGTGCTGTTTTCCAAAAGATAAGTTGCACATCTTGAATCAACCAGTAAATTTTATCTACCTGTCCACATGTAACATAGATTGCCCTGTCCCTTGCCTTGCACTTCACATTGTGCTGGTGATTGGTAATTGAGTTATGCATTCTCATCAGTAAGGCACTGTAATTAAACTCCAGAATTTTTCCATTCTTAAAGGAGGATCTGATTTACCTGAATATGACATGTTTATGTCTGCTGTTCTAGTTTATATTCAGAACTGGATTTTGAGTGGTGGTTACACATTGTGGTTGTACAGCCCTCCTGAACGTTGTCATTCAGTGTCATTAGTAGTACTGTGCACAGGGAGAAGCATAAAATAAGACACAGAAATCTAAATCAAGAACTTCATATTTCTTGCCATTCGGACAATTAGACCACTTTTTGACACCGAGCTGTTGCACATGGTCTCTATCTGTTGACAGTGGGCCAGTTAGCTCATTGGGTTGAGCGTGGTGCTGGATTTGATTCCTGTTCGGTCCCCATGTGTTGTCTAATCTAGTCGAGAGGTGGCGTCCCTGCCCATGACAGGGAGGTTGGATTAAATGATCTCTGAGATCCCTTCCAGCCAAGGCTATTCTATGATTCTATGATTCTATCTGTTGCCTAGAAACCTTTTCCTCTCTTCAGTTTTTGTAAAAGGAAATGGCAAATCCTCAAGTCTCTTATGTTTTTACCTCAGAATTGGTGAAAGATGTTTTGTTGACTTTTCTAGCCTTTCTATTAGTGAGTATTTAACAATTGCAATCTTTGGGACTCATATTTCTCTTAAGCTGTAATCATGCAGGTACCTGTCTTTATTCAAAACTAAATTGAGTAATTTGTTTCACAGAAGATGATTTATGCCTGCCATGCTGAGAAATTTCTGTTAAACACTGGTCAAGCTTAAAATAAAAATCGCTTAAAACAAAAAGAGTTTAAAGTGAATAAAATTAAAGGCCAAGGTCTTGATGACAAATTCAGAAATACAGTTGTAGAATAAAATTTTAAAACTCAGTTCCAGGAAAAAATTTCTGTATTAAACAATCTTTACCTGTTTCTATCTTTCATCTCTCTTCAAAAGCTCTCATTCCTTCCCCTTCTCTCTTGCCTTACTCTGAAAAATTTTGTAGCACATCACAGAATGCTTTGGGTTGGAAGGGACCTTTAAAGTTCATCTAGCCCACCCCTCCTGCAGTAAGCAGGGACAGCTTCAACTAGATCAGGTTGCTCAGAGTCTGTCCAACCTAACCCTGAGTGTTTCCAGAGATGGGGCTTCTACCACATACTCTCTCTTTCTTTGTGTGGGACAGCTCCTCCTCTTTGCTCTGCCTTTATTCTTACTTTCCTCCCTGGCTCTTTTATTTAAAAAATAAAAATAAAAATCAGACTTAGAATCTGTATAAAGTATGTTTGTTATAATTTTGGTGGTTTTATATCTTTTCTGATCTTTGTAGCTGAGTATTTTCTTCCTTTTTACTCTCTACTCGCTCACACCCTGTGACTGAACTTGCCTCTGTTCCTTCTGAGTTTCTCTGAATTTATATTTCTATCCTTTTCCTTCATTATCATTTTTTTTAAGCTAGTGGCAGTTGTGCAGTTTAAAGCATTTTAAGATGATTATCACATTATTTAATAACATATTATAATATGTACTCAGTGAACAAAGATCTCACTAGGTTTAGAATTGCTATCTGACAACATATTGAACATATTTGGAAACGTTTCCTCCCGATCACCTTTTTTTTTTTTTTTTCCCTTGTGACTATGCAGTCATGTGTGTTAGCTTGGCCTCTTCATTTATGTTGTGATGAGGATATGTAATAAATATGACCACTTCTTCAGGACAGTTTATTCCAGTGTCCCAACTTGGTGTCAAGGAAGTGAATATTCTTGTTGATATCATCTCTAAAAATGAGAAGCCATTTATGAAGGAGTTTTTCAATGTTAGTTTCTTGAAGGATGCCGAGGCATGTTTAAATATTGTTGGGGTCTCTAGCTTACACCATATGTAGACCTTAAGAGTGCAAATTCCTTTTGGTAAAAAATATAGAAAAAGAAAAAAAAGAAATACAGGGGGGAAAAAAAAGAGAGCTGGACCCGCATGGTTCTTTGTCCCAGTCATCTCAAACCACAACAGGTTTGCATCTACTAGTCCATGAGAACAATATAATGACAACAGCAAAACAGGAAGGAAAAGTGCTGCTGGAGAGTCTCTGGAACATGATGCCTGAGCAGCTTCAGGGAAAGGTTACAGAACGCAAATAACAAGCCCCTAGGGTGTTGTTTTGTTTTAGACATAGAGATGTTATGGGACTGAACTGCATCGGCATGAGAAAAACAGAGGAAGAAATCGTTAAACAACAGGGACTTGAAATATGAACCCTATGGAAAAAGTCTGCTTTGTCTGGTCTGCCTCAACAGTCTTTCTGTGCATGTTATGGCACAGGCAGTTCCATAAGAAGCTGATATCAAGGGTCTGTTAACATTTGTATTGGGTTTGTGTGACGAGATTTTGGTAGTGGGAGGGCTACAGGGATGGCTTCTGTGAGAAGGTGTTAGAAACTTCCCCTGTGTCTGATACAGCCAATGCCATCTGGCTCCAAGCTGGATCCACTGTTGGACAAGGCTGAGCTAATCAGCAATGATGATAGCTTCTCTAGGATAACATATTTTAAAAGAGGGAAAAGCTTCTGGGTAAGAGCACTAGAGAGGGGCATGAGAATTTCTGTAGACACCAAGGTCAGGGAAGAAGGGGAAGGAGGTGCTCCAGGCCCTGGAGCAGAGATTCCTCAGCAGCCTTGTGGTGAAGACCACAGTGAAGCAGGCTGTCCCCATCATGGAGTTTAGTGGTGGTGCAGATATCTACCTGCAGCCCATGAAGAACCCCACACCAGAGCAGGTAGATGCCCAAAGAAGGCTGCAACCTCATGGGAAGCCTGCACTAGAGCGGGCTCTTGGTGGGACTTGTGGACCTTTGGAGAGAGGAGCCTGCACTGGAGCAAGTTTGCCAGCAGGACTATGACCCCACAGGGAACCCACGGTGGAGCAGTCTGTTCATGAACGACTGCACTGCGCAGAAGATACCCACACTAGGGCAGTTCATGAAGAACTGTAGCCCATATTGGCTTGGACATTAGAGAAGTTCATGGAGGGCTGTCTCCCATGGGAGAGACCCCACACTAGAGCAGGGGAAGAATGTGAGGAGTTCTCCCTCTGATGAGGAACAGAGACAATATGTGATGAACTGACCACAGCACCCATTCCCTGACCCCCTGCTCTGATGGCAGGGAGGAAGTAGAGAAAATTGAGAGAAGTTGAGCCAGGAAAGAATGGAGGAGAAGGTGCTTTTATATTTGATTTTAATTCTCACATCCTATGTTGATTTGATTCACAATAAATAAAAATAATTTCCCCAAGTTGAGTCTGTTTTGCCCATGACAGTAATTGCTGAGTGATCTCCCTGTCCTTATGTTGACCGACGAGCCTTTCATTGTATTTTGTCTTCCGTGTTCAGCTGACGATGGGAGTGATAAAGTAGTTTGGTGGGCACTTGACATCTAGACAGGGTCAACCCACCACAATGTTAAAATAATTTGATCAGTCAAAAGTATTTCAATTTTCTAATTTATGTGCATAAATTTGGAATCAACAGTAGTTTTGTAATCTTTTAAATAAAAACAGAGTTAGAAGGAATAATGCATATATGAGTTTGCAATGGAATTACTTTGGTAGCTCAAAGATATCTTAAAGAATAAAGATTTAATATTAATGTAAATTATACTTTGCTCTGCCAAAAAAAAAGGTTATTTCTAGCAGCTTTATCTATATTTTTTTCTCCAAGTTTGTTTTCACCACAAACAAAAAAAAATACACTGAAGAGACACATGAGCAGAAATATAACATCAAAAGACAGCTGCATTTGTAGCAAGTAATAGTAAAAATACAAGTCATAGTAAAAGTATTTTAAAATGTTTGCTAGATGAGGATGGTACAAATATTCTGTGTCATAAGACTAACACTTCACAAGGGATTTGATTAACACTTTTTGATGTAAAAAAGACATGCTTGTAGGTGACAATATGCCTATGTGTAAAAAATTATAAATAGCATTGTAAAGCAATTTTCTTGAAGAAAATATCCTGGCTGAACAATGTATATACAGAATGAGAGACTGTAATTTCAAAGATACTAGGAAAATTATGAACTCCTATCTGATGTTTTAATGTAAATGCATCCAATAAAACCCTCTTTTTATAAGGCTAAGCAGATTTCAAATGTATTTGAAATTTGAAACATACCTTGAATAATTCTTTGGAGATGGAGTCTACCAAAACTTATTTTGAAAAGATAGAAATAATCAAGCAAAAACAAGAATGAAATTCTTCAATATCCAGGTTTATTTTTATCTCTTATGAGAGTGGGTTTAGTCAGAGCCTTGAAGGCTTGGTTCCGGCATTGTAGTCAGAACTGTGTTCTCCATATATGCTCAGGAAAGACAAAGGCAGCCACTTTCTGCAGTCCATTCCTCCAGGATTTTTCCCACAGTACACATGAGAAGATCCCTGACTAATCCCTCTAGAGCGTGTTTAATGACCTGTTATCCATGAATTTGCCTTTTTTTTTTTTTTTGAACTAGGGAATTCTATCTGCCTTTGCAACCTCCAGTGGCAGCAAATCACAGAAATTCATGACCTTTTATATAACAAGGTGTTTTATTTTTTTCTTTCCTCCCAAGAGTTTCAAAAAGTGCCCTTCAACGTTTGGTGTTGTGACATTTAGTTAGTGTCTTATTCACCATCTTCATGACTTTATAAACCTCTGCCTCTCTTTGCCAAGTGTCCACCTGTAACTGCATCACTTTACTCAAGCTTATTATCAGATCTTAATGCATCTTCGAACAGCACTTGAATCATTCAGCTCTGGCAGTGGGAACTCCTGTCTTATTTAGGGTTCTTTTTTTCGTTTATTTCAGAACTTATTTTTCCAACATAAAGTATTCAAGTAAGTTTACCGTTTTTGAAAGGAAAAAATAAATACGTTAAATATATTTATACAAATTATATACATTTAACAAAGAATCAACTGTGTCTGGACATACAGGAGAGTAAGAGATAACTGCATATGATTTCTGTTACAGAGGAGGAGTATCCTCTGAAAAGAAACAGAGGGAAATCAGAATCCATTCACAACCATAGGTAGAGTCAATTTTTAGTCCTGTTGATGCATCTGTGAATGATGTTGAAAGAAAACATATGTTATTGTAAGGTGCTTTAGCTAGTAAAGGTAATAATAATAAATAAGATGAGACTTTATGTATCAAAATGAAATCTTATGCTGCACTGCCATGCTATGGTAAAATATGGCATAAAATAAGTCTTGTCTAGTAGCATTATTTTTAAAGTATTTTCAAGTAAACCCACTTGTCTGAAAGAGTTGGAATTACCTGGAGGGAAAGCTGACAGAATTTTGAATTGTTGCTTTGTATGGTTTGAAAGAGTTTTGCTGTTCTTTGGATTTCCTGAGTGTTAATTGCGTAACGTCTTTGTACCCACAGCTAGAACAAGATCATGTTCAAAATCTGCATATATTATTTACTATATGAAAAACTTGGTGGAATAAATGAAAAAGAATATATTTCAACAACACGAGCTATACAACAATATTCACTTTTCCCTGTTGTTCATTTTCGTTGAGGATATCCACACTAGAAAGAAAACGTCTAAAATTATTCATAACTGTGAATTTCAGCACAGTGGCTGAGTAATTCCAAATATTTAAAGCAATTCACTGCAACTGAATAAAAATTAAACCAAAACCCCAAAAAATCCATCACAACAAAACCCACAACCCAGGAGATGAAACTCAGTTTCTGTGTGCAAACACTTTCTACGCATGTAGTTGGAGCCTTAATAAATTGTATTTTTGTGCACGGGTGGTTTTGTAATATCATCTCTCATTCTATGCCAGATACTTGATCAACTAAATTTATGTTAGTTTTGTATACGTGCAGGCTTTCACTAGTTACTGTACAGTGCTTTGTCTAACTGGAAGGATCCATAGTAAACACAATTCAACCAAAATAAAGCTTTGATCTCCACGAGAACTCAGGAACACTTACCTCATGTTACTTGTGAAGTCTTGCTGAGTTTTCTTTTTTTTCCCTCTGTGCTTTTAAAAAAAAGTTCTGCAAACGGAAGTCTGACAATTATGGAATTTACAAATGGCATTAAAACAGCCTGAAAAAATAATATTAGTCTTTCAATTTTTAAAAAAAAAATTCTCAAAGGATCTTTTACCTTTCAATTGAAGTGAGTATGGAAATCTCTGTTCAGTTCAGATTTGCAATTTAGGAAAGATGATCAAAAATCTGAGAGCTTTCAGATAATATCCATGTGAACAATGTACATCAAAATGCTTGACCTTGAGAAATATGTACAGAAACAATGGTGAAACACTGGAACAGGTTGCCCAGAGAGGTGTTAAGGCCCCATCCCTGGAGACATTAAAGGTCAGGCTTGATGGTGCTCAACCTAATCTAGTTAAAGATGTCCCTGCTCACTGCAGGGGTTTGGACTAGATGACATCTAAAGGTCTGTTCCAACTCAATGCATTCTATGATTCTATGTATTTTATATTGCTTTATGTTTGGGGTATTTTTATATACAAAATTTTGCATATAAATGTTAGAAATGTGGTCATTCTAAAGCTACAAGATTTTCTACTTAAAATGTAAAGTCACATTCCTCTACGCATATGTTTTATTATTATGGTTTTCCATTTGTATGGAAAGATTGATTTTACTGTAGTATTGCTCATAGAAATATTTGTGTCTATATAATTTTGAAAGCATTCCTTTTTAAGAAAGGTAAAACTTACTAAACAGGGCAGATGCTAGAACTGTATGCACATGCACGTTAGGTGGTTTCACTACAAGACATTTCTCTGTCATGCATTCAGCAAATGGAAAAGGAAGCTGTATAATGCTTGCTTTATTTTGTTGTTAGCAAAACAGTTTTGTAGCTTTAACAAAATAATGTTTCTGTATATCAAGGGAAAGTCTCTAGGGAATAATATACATGGAGCAGCAGCTGTTCAGCTACCTATAATATGCCTTTCCTGTGAATTGCTCTTGTCTGAAGAAATTAGTTTGGAAGAACAAAGTCCATTACTTCATGAATATATAATGATAAATTAAATACTGTTACCTGGTTTCAAAAAAAACCCAAAACAAACTTCCCCAAAAAACCTCAGAGCTTTAAACAGACTTTATTACTGACCACTTCTGAAGGGTTTTTGCCTGAAGATTTCTGCCCTCTTTAGTTGATAAATGGAACATTGCATCTCTTTTGGATTCTTGAAATATGAAAACACTACTTTACACTTGTGCATGTAATAAATTAATTCTTTTGCAGTGAAAATGTCCACAGATGAAGATAAATTTCCTCCTTACACCTTCACTTTTACTTCTAAGTGCATTCCAAACCAGGAGGATTGGAGAGGCTTAGAAAATTATAGGAAGAAAACAAGAAAGTACTTCTGGTCATGCCAAA
Organism: Apaloderma vittatum; assembly: GCF_000703405.1. Taxonomy (NCBI): domain Eukaryota; kingdom Metazoa; phylum Chordata; class Aves; order Trogoniformes; family Trogonidae; genus Apaloderma; species Apaloderma vittatum. The sequence continues at coordinate 594 of NW_009699370.1, read as the reverse complement.
GACAGATCAGATGTAAAATGGAAAATTGTGATAATTTGTTTGTGTGTTTATGTATTTAACTCTTAGTTTTTATCATGATCTGTCTTTCAAAAATGTCATGAAATGTAAAACATTTCACACGAAGCAGAGATGTGTTTTGGTCTTCCTATAATTCTATTAGGAAATGTATGTACATTGCCTCATGTACCTACTTACAAGCATAAACCAATACTGTCCTGAATGTGATAGTCTAGCCCACAGGGAACTGTTCAAGGAGTTATAAATACAAAAAAAATCCCAACAACAACAACAACAACAAAAACCCCAAAACCAACCAAACAACTCTTTTTATTTACACTCAGAAATGAAGCATTGCACTTGTTCTGCCATTCTGCAGCTTTTAAGCACTAACCTCCAAGTATTTTCTGAAGTTGCGGAATTTTGTAGCCATGGCACTATTCTATTGGTTTCTAATACTAAATAGCAACATGAATGAAATTGCAGAATCATAGAATCATAGATTTGTCAGGGTTGGAAGGGACCTTAAACATCATCTAGTTCCAACCTCCCCCCTCCATGGGCAAGGACATCCCCCACTAGATCATGTTGCCCAGA